>NW_018480021.1:185685-217266 GCF_002113885.1 Mizuhopecten yessoensis | reverse complement strand
TCGGAATTGACGATTATAAACGTGTTAGGGGATTAACAACAAAATGTGATTAATTCACTTTTAGGGTTTTTGGCATAAGATAAAAGAGTTTTACATCAGATAAAAACGGCGTTATTTAGTTGTGTATTTGTTGGAACACAGCCAGGATCTATTTGATCACAGGAATGTGCAACACCTTATGATTAAGAAAACCATTCAGAGGTAGAATCGTCCCTCTGAATAGCAGTATGAAAGAGAAGTGTGTAGGTGAACTATAATGTTCTCATCAAAAGATATCAGTATACAAAAAGATGTATAGGAACACAGGGGCTCCGAGAACAAATTACAGAATATATCTGTTTGGACTGTCTCTGTAGAAATCACATTTTTTAAATTATTTTGTTTTGTTTCATATAACAGAAATTAAGGAATGAAATTAAATACATGTAGTGGAATAGTAGTATTACAGACTGATTTTTGTTTTTTAACTCACTAATTATAGACTGCATATTTTTGTTTTTATTATTTTAAATTAAAGGCCTATGAAAGAAATAGGAACTTCAGACAATCTGCTGTTTACCTGCCCGATGCCATTTGTGTGTTTGGCAAGTTGTTGGATTTCAGCGATTGATACCAGATCACAAGAGTATCCTTCCCAAATTGACTTTGCTGCAGGTAGAAGAGTACTTCTTGTACAGATTGGCAGGTATTTATAATCGAAAGATTTAAATACAATTGAGTGTCATTGGTCATGTTGCAAGTGATTTTATTTCATTAAAACATTGCACAGCATTCTAATGAGTCATAGTCCTGTAACTCTTAATGTAATGCAGCTAGCTCAATTCTTTGTACACTGTATTCCTATTTTCAATTATTTTTTACAATTTATAGATATTAAAATTTCATATATAAATTTTTAATGAATAGAACAACCAACACAAGTCAGCCAACAGTTGGTAGTAATGTCATGATCATCACACCATGACCAATCACATGGTCTCACAATGCACAGCTGATCTTTGTAATGTGGAATGTGGAATAAAATTGTAATGTGGAATAAAATTGAACTTAAATGCAGTCATAGGTTGGCAAGCAGACAGTTGGAGCCCTTAATTTCTACCAATCTTTTATAAATATTCATTGTTTCAAAATGACCCAGATTTACTGCAATTCAACTTCAGACTTTTTTTTGGTAAAAATCATTCATATCAACACTATATTTAATTTAATGGGGATCCTTAGGAATATTTGCAGTACACTGTAATTTGATCCTAGCAGTGTCAGTGTGCATATAGACCCTGAGAATGTCACTAATTTCATGTTCCAAATTTTGCACTTTTAATTACAAATTATTAAATATAAATACACATGTATCACTGGATACATGTTCTCTAAACAAAATATTGTGATACAGAGATACACATATCGATATATTATTACAGTCCTAAAAATACCTGGTACTTTTGTTAAAGAAGAGTTGAAGCTTTGTGGATCTTAAGAGTAAAAGTAAGGTGCTGGGGAGTTGGAGACCCAAACCAAATTCCAAGTGAAAAGTAAAAGAAAAAGGGGGTGGAGGAGAGACAGTGGAGGATTACTGCATCTAGGTTTGGGGAAGTCACACATGCTACCTGTCATCGAAACATGGGGGAACTTTGTGAGAGTCTTGTTTCATCTTGGACTCTTAACACAAAAGCCAATCAGCATGGACAAATTTATGAAAAGAAAGCTTTAACCAAATTTGAACAAACAATGATGTTACATGTGAAGAGGGCTGGACTGTTTGTACACCCAAAGTATCCAAATCGGGGGGCTTCACCTGATGGAATCAACGATGAAAAGGCTACACTTGAAATAAGATGTCCATTTGTAGGTTGCACATCATTTATCACAACCAGCAAGATGTTTCCGTTTCTTATATATGATGTATATAATGGGGCTCTTAATCATCTTTGCTGTAATTAGCACAAAGGGCACTCAAAAATTGTTGAAATGGGGTTCTTATTTGGGTAATAAGACAAGAGCTTAAGCAGAAAAAAGGTTACTTATACTATATATAAAATCATGATCATTAGGAAAACTGTGACAAGACAGCATTCAAGTCCCTTGTTTTTTAAGACTTATTTGTGAGCATCAAATCCATGATCACCAGGCGTAAATACCTCCTGAAAAAGGAGGAGGGGTACTTATTGAGTGAGGAGCATTAATTATGGCAAAGATGGTATAAGAAATATCTTGATGGTTGACAACTTCAAGATATATATTCATTTAATATATACATGTACGTGTATCTAAATTTATCTTGCAATAAGCCCAAATCAATGTAGTTTGCAGTCACCAAACATGAAAGTACATTTTTTATGTATTTTACAGATTGCTTAAAGTTTTCTCGACTTGGAGACACAAATTAAATTCCAAGCAATCATTATAGAATGAAAGATGAGTGGATAACAGAAGGTGGGCTTATTTATGTATAGTGTAGTACATGTAGTTTATACTAATGAAACAATATGTCCAGTATGTTGACAAGGCATTTTTGTCCACTAAGGGGGCTCTGAAATTAAGAAGTGAGAAACAAATATAAATAATTCTTGATGCAAGAAAATCCAGTCCAGTACTGGACTGCTTTAGCAATGTTACCACAGTTATGAAAGCTACACATTCCACATTCACCAATGTTACATTGGGTCCCTGTACTGACTGCTGTGATTGAACTATCCTCAACAATTTCTTCAGTTTGCAGTTTCATCAATATTGCCTGGTGGCAGCTCCACTTCCTGCTCCACATCAAATGGTTCCAAGTGGAATTAAATGAAGTCCGTGTCCAAACTGATGCCTGTATTTTAAAACAAAATCAGGAAGATTACTTTAATTTGTTACATGTAGACGATGGACATACCGGACCCATTGTTATTACACACTGGGTGGGTCGAGGAGAAACTGGGATCGTTTATATATGTACAAACTATTCTTAATGATTACAAAATCGGAAAGGCTTATGAGTTTTTTCAGTCTGGTCACTTTCAGGAAGTTTACTACCTGCATCGGCTGTATTTTGTCAGCCAAATGTACACCGTGTTGTCACAGAAAGTGAAGGGCGACTCACATACTGTACAGTGTGGGTTTGCTGTTGCAAGGAAAAATGAGCAGTAAAATCGGCTATGAAACCAAGACAACTTGATACCTGTAGGTGATTGTGTAATGTTTAAATGAAAGCATTAATTAACATTCTATTTATATTTTTGAATGCAAACTAAATGCTAAACAGCGAGTCATACCCTAATATGGACAATACAAATATATGAATTTTCTAAAAATATATTAGTTAGCTATGAAAATTATTTTAATTAGTGATAAATAATATAAATCACTGCTTATAAATATTGTCCTGTACATAACACTCTTGTCAATTATGTGTTATAGACTGGGCACATTCAAATATCAAGGAAACAGTTTTATGGTTTAAAAATATATCAATTATCTCCCTTAGACTAGGACATTAAATATGATTGTGATGACTCAATAAACAAAAGCAGGTTTCAGTCAAACTTGAAATTGATCTTAGTCTTAGTGTATTGTACATGCTCTTATAAGTTATCTTGTGACAAATATGGAACCTTTATTGTGCAATTTGTTGGAGTATAAAAAAATCACCCAAATATAAAATCTATTGCCAGGAACTGGGACCAGAGGCCTAACAATCCTACAAGAAAGAAATGTTAAAGACTTTCTATAGTAAAGTGTCCATTCCTTGACCAGAATCACTTTCATTTAGGAGCAAGTCCAGACCTGTTGGTCACTTGTGAGTGCTGTGGGGATGGTGTTGTAGAAATAAAATGTCTCCTTGTTACAAAATGTGCTAAGTGTTCAAGGCTCTGCTCTTGTAAGCTTTAATTCTATTTATGGCTCTATATTTTTGGCAAATCTAAGGGCAGCTTTCCATCACAGGGAGAAAGGGTTGTGACTTTTATATGTAACAAATTGTATACACATGTAATTATTTGGCAAACACACAGAAATGATTTTTTTGACAGCTCCCTACTATTTGCAAGTACTTGACAGCTTTATATTGTTTTATGTGAAGTTTGTAGTGCCTGAATTTTTTTCAATTAATGCTTTTGAAAAATCAAAATGAAAAACACAGATCTGCCATGTCAGAGGCAATGGACATTGATCATGCCCCTGCTACAACATTTCTGCCCTGTATGTAATTAAAAGCATGTAATCAAGGAAGGACACAGCATACAGAAATATGGGGATCAAAGCATAGGGTGTGATTATTGTCATCTTTGGTATCACTTTGCATGTGTACAGATGATTAAGCTTGCATCATCACAGATTAGTAATTGGGCATGTCTAAAGTGCAGTGTTATTGGCAGAGTTTGAGAGTTTAAAGTACAGACTTTGCAAGTTAGGCAAAATATAAAAGCCTTGTTTAGGCCTAAAAATAAATATATGAGGTTAGATTTTGTATGCAAGTCGAAAATGTACAGTTGGTTTGACTGCCACATTATATTGCATGTATATATAATATATATATTATTATATTCTTGCTTAATTGATATTCAATTAGAACTCTTGATAGAATGTGCTTTATATTTTAACCATATTTGCACAATTTCATGTCCAAGTATTACCAATAACTCAATAAGGTTCAGATAGAGTATTGGGAGAGATGGATACAGTAGGTATTAAGATAGTTGTAAATTTTCCCTTTTTTTGGGCTGGAATATTAATAAATACCTGTTCAGTTCCCATTTGCCTGATCAATCATCCGGAGAGCCAGGTCTCCGTGCTGGTCATATTTCTACTATTATCAGATCAACCGAACTATTGACACGATAGACCAGACACCATCCACGCACAGTTGTATGTTTGATAAGTGTTTCACACTATATTTAATTTAATGGGGATCCTTAGGAATATTTGCAGTACACTGTAATTTGATCCTAGCAGTGTCAGTGTGCATATAGACCCTGAGAATGTCACTAATTTCATGTTCCAAATTTTGCACTTTTAATTACAAATTATTAAATATAAATACACATGTATCACTGGATACATGTTCTCTAAACAAAATATTGTGATACAGAGATACACATATCGATATATTATTACAGTCCTAAAAATACCTGGTACTTTTGTTAAAGAAGAGTTGAAGCTTTGTGGATCTTAAGAGTAAAAGTTTGGCTCACATATATCAAAACTGGATTATATTTGACAACACAGTGCTAGGGCAGGTGAACTAGCGACTGATATAAACACAACATTAATTTGTAAACATTGAAAGTTTGGGTGATCATGAATAAGCAATAGTGGGATATATTGAGGAATAGGTTCTGGTGCTGCTGATAAAATTACTATTTACTTATACTTCGGTAGAGATGGATGCATATTACAAATTCCAGCAACCACTTTTACAATATCAATCAAGTGGTGCACAAGAGTAAGAGGTTCCTCAAATTTGAGGATCCTGAAGGTTTTTATTCATCTGATTGCATGTTCAATGTAAATTCTCTGATTTGCAATGGCCTCTGTAAGATTCACTTCAGCTCTTGACATTTGAGAAGCTCTCCTACACCCTGGAGGAATAAACAGTTCTGCCCAACTCTTCTCGAATATAAACCCCCTATCTGCCATGACCGAATCATATCGTTCAAATATGTCAAGAAACCCAGAGTATGTAGTGATATGTTTGTCACTTGTTTGCCGCAAAATTGATGAGTCCAGAATTAATGCTGACAAGAAACTTTCCTGTGTTAAGGTGCTTGTAATTACTCCATGTCTGAGCAGCAAGTTCAAGATNGAAAAATGCTTTAAATAATATATATTGCATGATAATTGTCAAAAAAAATCCTATAACTTAACCATATTTTTATGGCAGTAGTTATATTAAGTCTTCTTTTGATGTTTCATGCTGTAGATCGCAATGTTTCCTGATCAGGAAATCTTATAGAGCTTTACATTGACAAAGGATTAGTAAATAATCTTTTCAACTAGTCCTGTGGATTACCAAGCAAAAAAGTTAGTGTCCATCCCTGATTAATCTACAGAAAATACACATTTATATTTACTTTTTTATTTTATTTGTTATGTATCAGCTATTGTGAGTGCACTCATGTGGTTTTCCAAGTTATAACCAGTACAAAAATGACTTTCCAACATTGCTTGTCCAATAATACCCCTAGACAGGCCCCAATGAAAATTTATATTTTACTCAAAAACACTTGATGACTTCATTTATGACACAATCTGAGACAAGAAGTTACATTAGCACAAGTTTGACAAGGCGTATAAACGATTCTTTTGTTATCGTTGAGAAACGATGAGGTTACATTAACGTTAATATTTGCCAAACGGAAAGTGGAAAAACGACATCATCGTTGTTTTTGACGTTAATTTTCATGATGGCAAAGAATGCTTTGACATTTTTCCTGTATCGGCGGGAAAAGGTCAAAGTTAAGTATACCAGAAACAGGTTTAAAGATGATATATCGGAGAAAGGAAAAATAATCAATTTGATTGACTTGTCCGATAAATACGCCGATCCACCAGTTACTGTGGAGAACTGAGGCATTCAAGACCTCGCTCCAGTCATCTTGCAGAGTGAATGTGGATCCTGTAAATAGTTTTAACTTTTTAACCAGTTTTTAACGAACTCATGAGGAAGCCACGCCACACAAGTCTACCTGCAAGTTGATGCTGTTCGACGGCCCTTTGCAGTATAAATGTAAATGTAAACTGACACCCCCTTCTGCGACCCTCCAACAAATTGCACGATCGCTGATTTATTACGATGTAAGTGCCAAACATTGAAGATTTTCTCAAAAGAATAGATGTACCTGATTTCGTACTCGATGTTCGTATAATTTTTCAGTGTGGATATATCGTTTAAATAAAGAAATCGTAATCGTATCAAAGGGCTCCTAATTGGCCGCCATGCAAGTTTTTGCTAGCGCATAAGCGGTTTTCCCCCCATGACCTTTGACATAACACTTTGAGGCCGCTTAAGAAATTACGTGTTGATACGTCTATTGAAGCCATGGAAAGGAAATAAATAAATCAACAAATCATTCAGATAGGGAGTAATGAAAGAGGAGAAGCAAAAAGTTTCCTATTTCATACCTAATCATGTTTTTATAATCAGTTTGAACGAAGTGTGCGTTATACACAACATCACCCGGTGACGGTTTGCCCGATCGCATCTCTTTATGGCGACCCTCCACTTCAGTTCTTCTTTGTCGTACGGGGGCACCGTACGTTGTAGACCTGGCTCTCGGGGAAAGTTGTGTCCTCCACTTCCAGAACACTGTGGTACACGGACCGTGATACACAGCAGTACTTCACCTGTAAGTTCACCATCTATCAGCGACTACAGGCGTCAACGTGAAATTAGGCCGTATACACCAGATACACCCTAGTACACCCGCGCCCTCTAGAGGACAAAAATGTCGCGGTAGGAACCATTGAGAAATAAAATGGCGACTGAAAATGAAGCTTATTTGCGGTGATTTTACATCAAAATCGGATATAGGGTCTTGTTCAAATACACCAGCCGTACAAAGAACTCGCTCAACTTGCTAGGGGTGAAAGGTCACGCTCTGGAAGTTGGCCTGACGCATCTTGCCTTATTTTTCTCGAATATTTATGTTTTTCTCAAATGTATCCAGGTTAAACCGGTAAATTAAGACAGATGCCTTCGGCGTTAGAAACGATAAAAAAGCATATCTTGTTGTGAAATGAGGACAAAGGCATCACGTGACAAATGTTTGCACGTGCATAAGAGCTTTAGTTAACTAATTTGATTTTCTAGGTCAACTTCTGCGATTCGAAAATGTTGTACAAATAATTAACCGACAAGGTCTTCGTTGATTACTTTTTCCAACATTTTCTCACCTTCGCTATGTATTCAACAACAATAATACATGCACATATGTTGATTATTTCTTTAATATTCGATCATCTATGCATAACTTAAATTAAACGTCTGAAATGATAAAAACACACAGGTTGTTGTGAAATGGAGACTTAGGCATCACGTGACAAATGTTTTCACGCGGGAGAAAAATTTATCATACTTCTATATTGTTTATAAAAAAAAAAATTAATATCATTTCAATTCTTATTTTTTCTTTTTTATAACTTTTTTTTCTAAATGGTGAAAAATAGAAAAAAAAATATCACAACGTCAACCCACCAGGACAAAAAGACGTGAAGGCGATAAAAATAGCAATAGTGACTATTTCTACAACAAATGATTCGGTGGACCTATAACAAGTATAACAGGAGCCTTCGCTATCTGTTCCTCAAGTTCAGAGGATTTGAAATGAAAAGCTGTCGGAATTGAAGACCAACACCAGATTTGAGATACAAAACAATTTATTTAGAAACATCCATTAATGAAAACAACATACAAATGGTCACCACGTAAATATACAACAACTCTTAAAAATTCGGCCGCCGAGACTCGCATTCATCGAACAAATATACTTTACGAGAGCATGAAGGAAAGATAAACACTTAAAACAACTTGTCAGAGTTATTGTTATACTGAGCAACCGGTGACATACATACTGACAATCCCCCGGCCCACCCGCGTTAAGCCTAACCCCAAATGGCTGCGTGGCCTTACCTGATAGAACATAGGAGAATGAGTAAACAAACGGCACGATCGGTGCCAGGTGTTTGCTCTCTACCAGGTTCAAGTTCAAGTTCTTTATTAACTTTCAGTCTTGCGACTTATCAGTGTAAACATATAATAAACAGGATATTTTCATATGTACAAAAAGCCACATTGGTCACAGGAGAATGAACAATACATTATGTACACATATACAAACTGTCATATATCTGATCGGCGCTTATTTGCCGATATCAGATACTTTCCAAGATTACGTAATTCTTTAATATTCTGTGTACACTAGGGTTATTTCTATAGTAACATTTTAAATACTTCCGTCTTAAATCTGTATATCTTGTGCAAACTAAAACAAAATGAAACTCGTCTTCTATGTCATTAAGATTACATTTTGTACATAATCTATTAGCTCTAACAGTGCCAACATAACGTCCAGATTCAATGTTTAATTTGTGAGCTGACAGCCTAAGTCGAGCAATTTCTTTCATATAACCGATATTAACTGATTTTGTTAGATACGCTCGTAGTAAAATTGTACTGTTTAATTCTCTGTTAAGCATACCTTTAGACAAACCTGTAATTAAACTATATCCCTCTTGATTAAAAATGTCAAACAATCTTGCCTTAATAATTAAATAAGTGAAATTGTTTTCATTCTGTGCGTCCCAGATATATCCTAAGCCTAAACGATACAATTCATCTTTTATTTCACAGACCCATGGATCCTTGATTAGCAGCATATTTTCATAACAGGATTTCAAAATACAGTTTTCGGTATTGAGCAATTTAAACCAATATTTAAATATTTTTAGTTTCCTTGTTACATGCAATGGATAACGGCCTAATTCGAAATATACCATCATATTCGGAGTGGTTTGCGCACACCTAGCAACCTTTTACAAAAATCTACATGCAGTTTTTCGATGTCGGGGCCTTTATGGAATCCCCATACTTCTGATCCGTAGTTGACTATACTACTGACATAAGTATCAAACACTGCAAATTGAGTCTCAATATTAAAATACTGTTTTTTTACATACACCCAATAATGCAAACAATGCTTTTCTTCCTTGTTCAGATATTTTTTTCTGTGTTTGTTTAAATTTCCCATTATAATTCAATAAGATTCCAAGATAGTTGAATTCATTCACTATCTCTAACACAGACCCATTGTATTCCCATTTTTCATTATCTTTTAATCTTCCCCCATTTCTAAAAACAAAAATCTTGGTCTTTGAAGTATTTACAGTAAGGTCCTACTTGATAGTGTAATTTAACAAAGAGTCTAGCATCTTTTAAAAACCTTGAGGTGTCTCGGCAAAGATAACTGTATCATCAGCATACATAAGTAAAAATATGTTAATTAGTTGTAAGTCGATCGAAGGACAGCTGTCCTCTATAAATTGCATTTCGAAATCGTTCACATACAATGAAAATAACAGAGGTGACAACATTTCTCCTTGAAAAAGTCCAATCTTACAGTCGAAAAAATCAGAGCATACTCCGCTGTTTTTTACACAGCATCTTACTTTTTTATAAAGTGATCTAATAACATTTAACATTTTACCTTCAATACCTTCTTTGATCAACTTGTACCATGAACTCTGTCTATTGATCAGGTCAAAAGCTTTGGTATGGTCAATGAAACAACAATATAGACGTTTACCTGACACGCGTAATACACCTGCATTTATAGCAATTAAATATTACTCACCACATTCACAACCAATCAGCGCACAGATTACATACTACCCACGGCAATAGCCTTACAGAAAACCCCTGATGAAACAACAGATATATACACAACCGTACGTAACAATCGCTTACTCTCCCTCTCGTACACATTTCAACATACATACACTACTGCCACACAACATTTTAGTCGATATATTTACAAAAGGGCTGCATAACGGAAGTGTCAATATCACGAAATAAATGATGACATCGGGATCACTGTAAAAGAGGCAAGAATTGTAAATGTGTATGTATTGATTGATTTAATAGATATCGCTTTAAGCCATCCAATATTCATTTATATTTCTCTGGGATGACAGGAAGTACGCAATCTGATTCCGATCATCAAGCATACTGCATCAGGGGTCACATTCTGATGACCTTTCTTTCCAACACTGATTGGCTAGAAGAAAATGTCACTGGAACGTGACCTAGGGTGCGATGCGTAGAACGGGGATTCGATATCATCAGATTGTATAATGCGTGTTACAAGCTTAAGGTTAGTGTTCTATTTGTCATGGCAGAAGAATATCATAACGTAATGCTCTTCTAAAAATATCAGTTACGGAGTTTTGTTGAGGTAAATATACGTTTATATGAATCCGAGAAATTGTTATGAACCGAAACGAATCCGAGGTCAATATCACTTTTCATGTCCATGTAACGCATATCACCGAAATAAAAGTCCTTACATGTAATTGTCATTATAGATATAAAAATTATGAAACTTTTATCATTAAAAAGGACGTAGCGTAGGCAAAGTATTAAGAGAAATGAACTGTTTATGGTAGAGAGCATTGTGGAGTTACAAGTAAACTGACGTCATAAAGTGAATATTTACCTGATGTTTCTAAATATAGCAACACCGAGTTAATATAAAACATGACCTACCTCCACGTGGTTATGACACATCAAATGTGTGTATCGAAATACAATTTCATACGAAAATATATATGACATGTTATATTTATTGAATAACATGGTAAACAAATGTAAAAGTTGTTAGTTTCGACAAGAAGTAAATAATCTATACAGTTCACGTCTGAATCTTCTATCAAAGAATCCGTATATAAACGGATTAACTACGTTATTTAAAATAAACAAAGTATATAGAAATCTCATTATCCCAAGTTTTGGAGTTGGTTCAATTGTCCAGAAACGTTCTTGAACGGCGTCTGCTATCATTATTACCAGTTTTGGTCCCATGGTAATAATATATATCACAGTTATAAGCATAAAAATCAGAGTGAGACGTACTCTTTGACAATCAAATTTGCTGCTCTGGCGGGAGAGTCGAACTAACGGCAATGGAGTTGTCTCCCTTGTTATATTTCCGTTTGTTACGAGTGAATCACGCTCCTGCCGTGGTTCCTCGTCCTGTTCATTAACACAACTCGGTCTGGTCAAAGTATTCTGTCCTTGTTGTAACCTTCGCTGTATGCGTGTTTTCGAGTGTTTATACAACTGTTTCCCAATATGAAAATAACATATAACCAGTCCTACAAACCGAGCGAGAACGTCGACTAACATGACAAATTGATAACAAACTTTGAGACTCCACTCCAAAGAAATGTGATTATGGTGCGGGGTGTTGCTGTTGGCACAAAGACAGCCCCTGTCTCCTGTACCGGGGTGCTGTAGTGGTATAGTTCCGTACGTAAACAACGACGGTATGGCCATAAGTAGACCCGTTATGCTCATAATGACCACAGAGATTTTCTTCCATCGAAATGACATTTGGTCATCAAAAGGCTTATTGATTTTCAAATATCGATCGAAAGCTATTATGGACAACAGATCCCCAGACATCTTAACGAAAAATATGCCCAGAAAGGCTACAGTTTTACACAAAACGTCACTACGAAATTTCACTATGTTCATGTTTGCATAAATCCCAACTCCAGCAGAAACTAGACATGCAGACATATCCAGCACAGCTAATATCGGAACGAAAAAGTGGTCAGTTTTCGGAGCTTCCCATCTGAACACATAAATAAACACGACGAGAAAGTTTCCAATTACTCCTACAAGAAGATAAAATCCCAGAATTACCGTCACCGGAAGAAGACTTCTATCTACGTCACTGTTTAACGCATTCCAGGAAAATTCGGTCTCCAAGGACGTTAGTTCGGTGACATTATCCACTGTCATGTTTTAACTGTTAACTGTTTTCCCCTCTATCGCGATAAATAGAATATATAACTCGAATTTGATCTTTTTTCTCCTGTATACGTCAAGAAAGTAATAATCAGCTCAACCGAGATATTGATCGGAATTTCCCATTTACGTTTAAGCATTCCAGTTTTGTTTCTACGAGTACAATTGTTCGGAACATCATCTTTCGTAGCTTCACTATGTTTCCAACGAAATTTACACACATTTTTAATAACTTAAGCAAAAAATCAAAATATTATGATGTTACTGCTTCTGCTTTTCCCCGATAATTTCATCTGTAATATAATTGATGTTTTAAACTTTTCCTTTATATATGAAAACTGATGATGGATTTCAAAACGATTCAGTACATGTCATATCGAGAAGTTCCCATGAGAAATCTTTTACAATCAATACGGTTCATTTGAAAGTAACCAGGAAAATATACAATTCCTTTCTTTATCGGTATCCATCGAAGATCACGTCGTTACGTAGATAAACTTTGTATGCTTTAGATCTACCTGTATAGAACACTGGAGTTCCACACACTCCTTCACACTGATATTACTAATAGATGCAATGTAACAGCTTGACCTTGTCTCAGTGACCGGTACTGTTATTCCGAATATTTGGTTCGTTAGTTACCTATTTGATGACAGATGTATCCGTGGTACACAGCAGCCACGGTTCCTTAACGCTTTGTTTACCAATTTCTGACGGAATACCAGACGAAGTGATTAAGTAGTCTTGCAAAGAAGCCCACCTGTGCTGTGCTATTCTTATCAAAACCACTTTCACCATTTCTGAAGCTGAACAAATATATACCACTCACAAGTACGACACATTTGTTTCAGCGGTCTGTCACGAGCGATGCGAGTTTGTCAGTTATAGAAAGGATATTATATATTCTATATCAGCTCTAAAAAAAGCCACATGTATGGTGGTATCTACGGCGTACACTCGCGTGCCATCAGTGTAATGTATGTTTTCAAACTCCTTCGTAGGTTTACATGTAGTCTCCACTTAAGCGCCACACCCTAATCCATCAAATGTTTAACTTTACAATCTTCTTTGGGCTCGTACAGTCCAAGGCTTAACGCAATGTCTCCCAATTTGCACTCTCCAAAAAATAACACACTTTCTTCAGTAATAATAATCCCTAAACCGTTATTTATACACTGCCCGCCTAATCATAGTCTCCAACCTGTTTCCAGATAAAATACAAGTTTATACAAACTGTCCTAGAACCGTTAGTTGACGGAACAATTCAATAGTCTAATTTCTTGGTTTTAAATCATATTTCGATAGAAACACTTTTAACTCGGAGCTCTTTTTACAACTCGTTCAAAACTTTGTGTCGTTCAAGAGCGAATATAAACAGTTCTGTCAAAATTGCCGACAAGTCTTTCATCAAATGTCAGCGGTATGGTGGCCGAGTTCCACAGCCAATAGAACGTTTAGATCGTAGAGGAATTACAGACGATGATAGGCAGTCGACGAGCCTTGTTCTAGCGAATCCCAGGAGATATAAACCAGCTAGCGTGTATATCAGTCTCTATATTCCCCGTCCGACGTGAAACCCTTTGTTGTTACAGAGATATAGCAGGAGCGTTGCAATTTGATGGCTGTTTTGTTCCAATTATGTTTCCAAACAAAATACAGTTTGGCTTCCAGTCCACGTTTATCGGTCCAATACGTATGGAGATATAAGAGCACTCAGCGAGGACGGCTAGTAAGAGAACTGAACATATATATAATAAACCAATTTCCATAAATGCCTCGGAGCTCAAGGGTGCTCGCGTCAGGAGGTGTAATACAGATCAATATCAATGACGTTATCAACGCCACATTGTAACAAATGATCGAATATTGCAACCGGATGTAGATTGCAACTAGCATGTTAATAACAGATTTTACCCGTCAATGTCCTTTTTTTCCAAACCGTAAGTGGCCGCTAGTTCTTTATCTAATTAGCCTCAATTTGCATAAATTCAATTTTTCACCAAGAGGCACTTAGCTTATTAAGTTTAGTTATTGAGGGTTTTTTTTATTCCCGTAAATTGAAGGAAACATCGCTGGTTATTCCTGAGGGTTTAGATAATCTGACGTCAGAAATATGATTTAAGATGAATTAAATTGTGTTCATCGTGATACATCAAATTACTGTTTACAACGGTCATCACAACAGAGGATTGGTAAAGTGACTTTAAGGAGTTTTTAATCAGAATCACGAGGCGTGTTTCATGCTCAAACGTCAATTTGCTGTAAAAACAATCGTGATGTCATAAGTCACAGTGACATATTCTTGTTTCAGTAAAATCGATAACATTTTTAATTGAAAGCTCGTGGTTCCTTGGTTTTATTACTTAATTAAATTTAAGACGAAAGTAAGGGCAACATATACAGAATGTTTCACATGAAACGGAAATAAGGGAAACAGGGATGCACGAATGTACAAAACACGTAAGAGCATTGCACACATGAGCAGGATCGACGAGTCACTCAGATAAACAGGGGCGGAGTCAACAAATCACTACGATAGAGATGGGCGGGGTCGACGAGTCACTCAGATAAACAGGGGCGGAGTCAAACAATCACTAAGACAGACATGGCGGAGGTTTTTTTCGGTGTCATTGAGAATAAGAATAATTATAGTGGCAGAGCTTAAGTGTATCAAAAAAATCGGACAAGTGCTAAGTGCGATTATAGGACCACATTTTGTATATGCAAGAAATGACGTAGCGCGCGTATTTGTGGAGAATTTTTGGAGGGAATTGTGGGTCAGTGAGTGAAGGGTATATGAAAGCCGACGTGATCGGGGGCAGGTGACCCCATATCTGTTCACTTCCGATTGGGGAAATGAACCCCGGACGCCTTGGTGAAAGGCAAGTGCGCTATCCACTTCACCACCCAACCACTCAGTACAGCACAATCCTGTGTAATAAGTATTTGACTATTATATTTTAGTTGAACATGCTGGTATACTTAGCCTCAGACGTTCCCCATGTAAATATTTGAGGTTAATGAGGTCACTTGTTCCAACAGTACCATTTTTCATTTGAATGAAAACTTCAAAATCTTTCTGTTTTAATTTAGTGATTGTTTTTCTGAAATATTTGTTAAACATCATTTCCAGAAAACAAAACAGGCATTTTAGTTAGGGCACAGAATATGTTATTCCTATATTCAATACTTTTTTTTTTGTAGATAATAAATAACAAGTTATGTTTTGTTCATTATCCCATCATTTTATTGGCAAAGGAAAATTCAATACTCATATCACATCACTACACATTTTGGCCTCACTTCCTACATACAGTAAACACTTTGACATGATTATCTCTTACTAATTCTTCTTTTCTACCTTCTACTCTTCACTATTGGAATAACTTAGACAATTCGGTTCGATCTCTACCCTCTATTAATTCATTCAAATCCTGTTTAACATCAAATATTCAGTCAAGTCCACCTATTTACTTTAAAATCGGAAATCGTAAACTTAATATCTTGCATACTAAACTCCGACACCAGTGCAGTTCCCTTAATTATGACCTTTTTAGAGTTAACCTTGTTGAGAGTGCATCTTGTAATTGTGGTCATCCTTGTGAGAATGTCTTTCACTATTTTATGGAATGTCAACTTTTTACAAACGAAAGACGTATTTTGGTTCAAAATTTGATTAATTTGAATGTTGCGTTAAATTTAGAAATTCTTTTGTTTGGCAATTCACAATTTTCCGTGGACCTTAACTCAAACATTTTTAGATCTGTGCAAAACTTTATTAAATCCAGCAAGAGATTTTGAGTTCAAATTGTAATAACAATTGTATATATTTATTGTCATTATTGTAATGTCATGTCAAATGTATATTGGGAGAAGGCGTTGATAAGTTGTTATAACTTGTGCGTAATCCCTTGTCTAATTTTGGCAATAAATATGTTTAAACTAAACATGATGAAAACCCTAGAAAACTTAAACAGCCACAGAAAGACCGTCCTTAGGCCAGTACAAATGGACTGAATAGTCACTGAAATGCACTATTAGTAGATTTCAAACACAGTATGTCATCATTCCTTTGTTTGGATAGATCAGCAATATGAGCTTAATTACATCTAGTGTAGGCAAAGAAGGTCCCTGGCCTTTTTCACCACTTCAGGAATGACTTTCCCTCTCATAACTAGTCGCACATCAGTCTCCTCCCCGCCAAGTGCAGGTTTCACCTTTAGTTCCCATAAAATGAACATTTAATATACATATCAACAGAAAGTATATGCATTACAAACCAATTTATATATACTTGGTACATACAAGGTTTGGTGATCATCTATGCAACACAATATATACAATTTTACAGCTATATTGTGAAGTAAAACAGTTTTATAAACAAAATGCATTCTCAACACATTCATTGGACGTGAAAAACAACATTGTACAAGCGGAAACGATGGATTTCAGGGGGCTAAATTACCGAGTTATCGTGAGGTATTTAAGTTTTATGAGTACATGAAGCTCTCCCGTGTCACATATGTTTACATGTACGTAGGACTTCGATCGTATAGCTGAACACGGCCAGCCCGGATCATATTGCTGTATAAATATTGTTTTACTGACATGCTGTGTCGGTATAATCAATTACGTTAACAATGAGACGTTTATATTACTTATATTTAAACCAGATGGTGCTCCTAAAAAGGTAGTCCATGACAAAATAGCACAATAAAAGTTTACTGAATTGATATTTGATATAAAATCAATTACTATCTCGTAAAAGATTGATGAGTCGTATAGAACACGTATAGAGACATATTGGTCAGAAACGATTTTACCAACGATCAAGCGCGGGGTGTTTCACAAAAAAATTTGAAAAACAACAATTTCAAATCAATTAATCACATGATCAAGTTTCAAACTTATGAAGTTCCCGATCGAATTCAGGGTTTATGTACTTTATACCATTCATCAGTTCGTGGATGGTGTACGTAGAAAAATGATTGTCTGAAAGGTTGAAAAACAACCATTTCGAAATAATGAATCACACTATCAAGCATCAAACCTCACAGGTTCTCGAGCTGATTTGATGGTCGTTGGTACCGGTGACTATGAACAGGTCGCGCACGCGCAAAATTTCAAGCTTTGTTGTCTTGCGGGAATTGTCAACATTTGATAAAGCTCTAAAAGTTAAAAGTTCCCAAAACATGTGTGCTAGAAAACCGACTTTTGTTTTTACTTCTACGAATGATATGTTAACAATACCGCAGGAATCGCTAAAAATATGAAAATACCGACGGTATTAAGCATTAAGCTTTACTAAAAGTTATTTTTTTTATCTTATGTTTATTTATAAATCTACAAATATAAAAGCAGTATCTATAAATTTTCAAACACATTACATTGATATAGTCACACGAACATATATTATGGACAAAGAGTCCGTAGCGGTCTGGTAACTTCTACAAAGAATGGAACTGAAAAAAAAATGATCCATGGAACTGCAAAAAATCATCAATTCAAATAATTAAACAAACAAAATGTTATACCAGTTTACACAGCAATATTATCCGGGGCGGCCGTGTTCAGCTATGTGAAGTCCTTATATATGTGTGCACACATGTGTGATACGCTGTAAGTCTTCATACGTGTACAACGTAAAATTTATCTCACGATAACTCGGTCAATTTTTTCAAATATCAAACTGAAATTTGGCATAAAAGTGTGTTATAGTCATATGAATAACATATCGTCTGATGTTGCTTACGTTTTTAGATTAATTTTAGAGATATAGTTTGAAGACGCTTCACGATCTGTAGATTTCTTTATACACGTGTGCAACGGCGCCACGTAAAAATTCGATTCGTCATTTCTATGTCATTTTTTCATATATCGACCTGAAGTTTGGCACAAAGGTGAATCATAGTCATATGAAAACATATCTTCTGATGTTGCTAACGTTATATGTTAACCTTATGGTAAAGTCTGAAGACGCTTCTTGATCTGCGGAGTTCAATTCACACACGTGTGCCACGCCGCAAAACGTAAAAAATAATTTCATTATAACTCGGTCGTTTTTTCATATATCTAGCAAAAATTTGGAGTATATATCAATAAAAGTCTTATTCATATCATATTCTCTGATGCCGCTTACTTTAGTAAGAGTTTTTAAAGATATTGTCTAGCGACGCTTTCTTAACTTAACACACGTGCCACGCCGCATCATAACTCGGTCAATTTTTCAAATAACAAATTGAAATTTGTTATAAAGGTGTATTTTAGTCATATTAACAACAAATCTTCTGATGTCTCTTACTCTATTCGGTATTTTTATAGATTTTGTCTGGCGACGCGTGTTGTCACTTGAGGACGCTTGTTGTCGGTTGAAGACGCTTTTAAAGAGGACCCTTTTTGCCCATTTCACAAATTCTATTCATGATGTGATTTTTTAAAGCAATTGGTCATTAATCTCATTATACAATAAAAAATGCACATATTTTTCTTAATGTTTGCATACCTTGAAATCTTTGCTGTGCATGCTCATATTTTACAGCATGCTTTTCTTTCTTCCGAGTGTTCCCTAGCTGCGATAACGTAGCTTTCTGACGACGAGATTTTTTTAATCGGGGCAGAGGAGGCCGGGTATTAATATTAGTACTAAGTGTTCCTATGCATCCGGGAAACGGGAAAGAAGTGACTGAACTGATCACATCAATTCATATACTTTAAATTGGGTGGAAGATAGGCTGCTGCATACGCAGCAACCGTGTCTGTCATCTTCCGTAGCGAATGTAAACAATCTACCGGAAGTGTGCGCACCAGAAAACGGGAAATCCCTGTCGCTTCGATATTTAAGTCGATTTGATTAATTATTGATATCTAAAGTGTATAATATTGTTTGAATAATTAAGGGATAGCCTTCTAGTTTCAGTAGGTACATTATATATATATATATTGGGAATAATAGAAGTTATATCGTACAGTTGTAAAGCAAGTGAGATTTCCGTTTTCGCGCGAAACAGAAATAGAATAGAAATATGACGTCTGTCGGAATTCCCGTTTTTCTCCCTTTTCATTGGCTAGAAGTTAAGGACCCAAATCCCAGCCGGCGGCTCATGGAAGGCAACTGCGATGATACATTCACGAGAGGATATGGAAAGGAATGGAAGAAGACGCTGAAAGGGTGGAGAGTTGAAATACGGTTGAGTTTTATGATACCTCTTACATATATTTGAATCTTTCTTCCTAGAACTATGCATGAGTTAGCGCTGACTGGTCGGTTCGGTCGAGAGCTTTGCCCTTAGATTGTGTATTCCCTTGCGATACGTTAACTGTCTGTTATTTAGTCGCAGTTTTTGCAGAGTTGGAGCTCTCTCCGTTCCCAATATGGACAACAGCAATCAGTAAGGTGTTTAGGGAAGTGTTAATGTCATCTGTGACTGACCACTTGGTCAAGTGAGGCTAGTCTGATTTCAGTATGAAGAATGATTTGATTGATGGTCATGGCCTGATTTCTTTCAACTCGGTGTTTTAGTGACTGCTGTGGGTAGTTATACCCTGTTCAAATTTAACTTCTCGCGTGTAGAATGAGAACATGTTATGTATGTTTACGAATATGTGTTAAGATTAGACAACGCATGTACCTAGGTCACCATCTTTTTATTCCCCTTTCCACATAGTACTACACAAGATGATTTAATAGCGTTGTAGATCGTCAAGCGAACCAACCTGCCAATAGTGCTTCAAAAGTAGAAACAGATCGCAGTAGACACATTTTCGTGTTGGCAATAGTTTTGAAACCAATATACTCTAATTATCGATGTTCTATTTAATCTATAAACGTCTATTCTCGTGTGGATATTTAAGCGCTAACGTGTTATCATGTAAAAGCAATATATACTGATATTTATTTACACCATACATATGGCAGCGCATGCGATTGGATTATATTGATCACATGATGGAAATAAATCGTCGTGTTTCCCTCTCGCGCTCTAGTTATATTTCCCTCATCCGGGACATATCCAGAATAATAAAATGTGTCTGTCCTGAGTACTAAATGTCGTAATCGTTAACGTTGTCATCTTTATATCGCGTTATTGGTTTAATTCGGTCTTGCAAACTATTAATCGCCTTAATAAAACATGATTCATCTCGGAGAAACCAATAGCCATGTTCCTCTACCGCAAGGGAAATGTAATTAATGTCATAATCTGATCACATTCTAATTGACGAAGACGGATAGGTTAGAGTGCCTTTAAAGAAACGCACTGGAATATCTTGACTTCAAATATCGAAAAACGTTATTTACAAAGAGTAAACAAATTAAAATATACACATGATGACTGCCCCAATAAACAGTCATACCATAGATACATTTAAAGGTAAACTAATTCTGGGAGAAAGAAAAATCGAATGTATCAGCAAGTAGTAGACATTCATTTCGAAAAATAACTATATCTGGGACTCTTGGAATAACAAATTTGAAGTAAGCAAATGTTCAGTAATTAGTACTGTATGACGTAGATAATTAATACTTTTGAAAGCTGTTTGATGATATATTACCAAATAAGCTAGTTCATATGTTTAAGCAGTGTGGTATAATATCCAGTTCTCTTTGTTAGTTCCATATATCTGCCTGCCCACCACTCAAATATAGTGCCTAATGAGGAAGGCAAATCAAACAAGATGTACGTCTTAAAGTACTCATTAATAAAGCTCACTCATCATAGCATAAAAATAAACCCTGTCGCTTGGAAAAAGATATTAAAAGAATCCTCGGAAATAGGGTAGAAGCATAGTATAAACTTCAGACACAAGTGTATCATACAGGTGTAACAGCAGTAGCTACCTGGTCGCCGACGATCGTCCTAGTCCAGTTCTACTACATCCTCCCTCCTTTTTCTATTTTCCTAGTCTTCGCCCCCGAAGACAATACTACTTACAGCCCAGGTTTTGGTACCCCCTTGCCAAGTATTCACCCAGTACTTTAAACAACCTTTGGTCACATGAACCACTGTGACAGGAAAGGAAACAATGCACGGCCGGACTGGGATTCGAACCGGGGCCATCTCTAGACGGACGATCTACCAATTAAGCTACATGATCGTCGACGATCGACCTGGTCCAGTTCCGCAACATAGGCAAACGCTAAACTACACAGCCATCACAGTGAGGCAAAGCTGGTAAAGAAGTCAACGAAGAAGAGTACATGTACGTGAGAAGCCCAACCTCAGTCGTGTTTAAGGGCTACACTGGACATTGTAGTGTGTGTCATATCGTAACTCACACCGTCATGAGGCCGATCTCAAACGCGGTCATCGTCATGGGTTCAAGATATACCTTTTCACCTGGCTGCAATGCACGCTTCGTCTCTAAAAAGGTCAACGATGTCTCTCTCACGTACAGTATGTACATGTCTTTAACTAGGGACCACAAATTGATGGGATGGTCTCGAGTGTTTCCCAGCCCAGATTTGACAGTACCCCGTCTATGAAGCACCAATCGCAGACTCAACTGGTCGCTTGAAATCCTTTTCTTCTTCATAGTAACGATGGTGGTATCGATTGGTAATTTTTCTGACAACAATTTAAAGGTTTTCACTTGATATTGGCTATTCGACTGTATTGTGATGATTGGACATTGGAGATAATCATTGATCAATATGCTATCTAAAGTGGGAAGAAACATCTCTTTCGAAATGCACATCCTTTTATTTTCTGTGCTACACTTTTCAAACTGTAACGAGAGCATATCGACATGGGCGTTACTGTACATCATTCCCTGGCCTAAACCCCTGCCGTCGTCACTGGTCGGGCGTCTATCAAGCATGATTTCAAGTTCACCAGTATGTAGGCTTGCTACGCCGTGCGCGTGCGATGCATGCACGGTAAAGCGCGCGCTACTATCTTGAATCACTGCGTCTGTTGCCATTGGGTAATAGTTAGCGGCGATTGGCGTATCTCTACGGTATTTCCTCTTGGTGTGTTGGAAACCGTTGTTATCAGTATACAAAATACCACGACTGTCTATATTTGTGACAAACCTTAATATCAACTCCAAATCACTCATCTCGGGTATATTGACATTCACGCGACACGTGACGTGGATAACCTTGGCATTTGGCCCTTCTGTGTTGTACAAACTGTAGGTCAGTGTCACTCCCGTGTATGTGACTTCAATTTGCTGGGACAGTTGACCAGACGCTATGAAAATACCGGGAAGGGACGAAAAGATATTATGGGCGTCCCCTAACGGTGCGAATATATAAGCTCCACTTTTTCTCGAGGAATTGTACACCAACAATTCAGATCTAACTGCAATCTTTGTATCCGAATCTTTTAAATAGACGTACATCAGGCTGCCATTAACTGGACAAAACACAGCAGCGATATAGCTGTTAGACAGCCGAAGGTCGTCTTTAATATCCATCCGATTGAAGACATTGAATGGCATGGCGTTAAGATGGTTGTTCCTGACAGCAATGTTCGTGTGAGGAAGACCTGACGCATTGGTTGCTGTCCGGCTGATTGTGTAAATAGCAATAGACATGAACTCAATGAATACTGGAATCTGTAAAACATACATCTGGAAGGACACCGCTTGGTCGCTTTCCTTGGAGGGGTTTACTTGTGCAGCGACACGGGTTCCAAAATTATTTGTAACACTAACGTCACTAGTATCTATTACAAAGGATATAACTTCATGTCTTGGTTGAGTCAAAGAGTTCACAAATACTATATACCAAATCGTTCTGGAACTGAAAGTCAATAGTTGTGGCCGATTCAAGGAAAACTCATAATATTTCCAAATTTCTTCCCCGTTAACAGAAGATTCTTGATCCGACTTGGATTTGACAATCTTCTCAACACTATTACAAATGACAGCCCTTGCCAGATCACGGTCCTCGCGAGCTCGGCTCCTATAGTCGCCGACCACCGCCGCCTTGGAGGTTCCTGTTATTGCGTCATGGTGCTGCATCAGACTCACCGTCCACGCCACGTGTTCCATCTCGTCACGTGACCGACGAGAATTTGTCAGTGGTGAAAGACTATTCCAAACACTTCCTGCATGAAACGTTTCTTGTAATTCTCGAATAGCTCTCTTCTGTTCCGGCCGACTGCTGTAAAAGCCGGTCCAATAGTCGTTTCCATTATCCGTATACGGAAGGAAGTCCCCGGTATAGAGAGGGGAGCCTGATGTATTGTATTGATTTTTAACCTCTGCTAGATAATCCTTTAGTGTACCGTATTTCATCATCATGTTAAATTTAGGATTATTGTTGATGTAAGTGATAATGATGTCGAGGACGGCATGCATCTTATCCCATTCCAAGTCAGTATCATACCGGAAGTCGTCTCCAAGAGGCAAGATAACAACATCGTGGTTATAGTTGGCCGCCTTCTTCCGCAATTGGTGTGCGACTGCGCTGATGAGGTTGTCTATAACTGATTCTGTCCCATCTTTGTGAATTACTTGAGTGAGATCAACAGGCATCGCCTTGATGTCGAGCAACAAACAAACAGATGGATCTGGGCCACACGCTTGTTCGATGTTATAGAGCTTGTATGGAGGCACATGGCAAAATAAATCCGTTTTCCCGGCCTTGTCCCACTGCTGTCGCCATGTAAACTCCAGCTGTCGTCTGCTCGCCATAACACTCTTGTACTTCTGGCTTACTCTTTGAGTCACCGCGAGCTTGTAGCCAGTCTGGGACCAGAGGTACGGTAAGGTTGGAGAGTGACCGAACGGATCTATAGACCAGGCTACTTTTGGTGACACCTGGAATTCTGTGGTCAGCCATTCATGGGCTATCTGAAGCTGGATGAGCAATGCTTTATAGTGGGTCACGGCCTGATCAGGCATAACCCAACCACCAGCCACAATCTCAAATCTCCCGTCATGTACAAGTTTTTTCAACATGGACCTTTTAACAGAATCTGCCTCCTTCCACCACATGTGTAAAAATATCGTCTCTGACCAAATGAAGGTCATATCCGTTCGAACGGTCAGTTTACTGACTGCTAAGTCTAGTATATTCTTCACCTTAGTATTGTAGTACTCCTGAAGCGTTTGTAGCCAGCCTGGATCGGTGTGAGAGTGTGGTACAATGAGTACAAGAACTCGCCCTTCCTTTTGATCCGGAACGGAGGATTTGTTGTCTTTTACATCATCATCCATTATATCTTTACTCACACGTGATCTCGCGCGAACCTTTCCCCGTGTTGATTTTCTATCAATTTTCGTCGCTTGGAGAGGCAAATCCCTGATCTGTAAATCAGGATGGTTCGTCATGTACGGATGTATAGGTTTCTCACGTTGTGTGAGCCATATCAACAGCTTGAAGATTAAGAAGAGGACGGCAACGATCAGTGACAGCAGCGCCCTCTTCCGACACTTCATCATCATTGCATATCTCTATTGATGTCATTGATTTGTCTTGTGTGCTTTTAACTACTGGTTTCCTTCCTTTAGATCTTCACCTTTTTATAGTAATTCATAGCGTTCTAAGGGTATATAATCCAATTCCTTGCAACATCTGCAATATGAAAATAAAATTAAAAAAACGTTGTATTATAATTTCAAAACAAATATCACACAGAGTGTTTTCAGAGTTTACATACAAGTGCCATAAGTCTGACAAAATAGTGAACACAGCTGGCGAATCATTCGGCGCTTCCATTGGGTACAGACTCGACAACAGAAAAGTAATTACAAGGACTTGATACACAACTTGTATAACATATATACGGTTTGATCAAACAATCACACCTTATAAATGTATATCTAGCGGCCGGAATCTGAAGGCCATGTTGGATAACAGCTACTTTGAGTTGAGACTGGTAATTGGTTTGGTTTGGTTTGGTTTAATTTTGTTTAACGTTCTAACAGCTAAGGCCATTTAAGGACGTGCATCCATGTGTGAAGTGTATGCGTGCTTGTGTGTATGTATGTATGCAGGAGACAGGGTATGGTGGTATACTTGCCTCCTTGTGATAATCAATATATAGTGAAAATTAGGATAAAAGCTGTAAAATAACATTCTTATTTTTTTTTTTAAAAGCTTGTTGTCGGTATATCATACACGTGTTTTTGAAAATTATAAAGTGTTTGTTATATTTCAACAAACTTGTATCCTCGCAATACCACGTGTAACGCTGCCTTACGCTCTGTACAGAGAACGGCAGTGAGCGTGACACCTGGAATTTCGAGAATGACAAACTTTATGAAAGTTGGTGAGGTTATATAGTGCAATATTCTTGTTTTTCCACCACAAATGTAAATTTCCTCGTATAAGCTGCCCTGTGACATCAAATAAGATCCGTCTATGCATAATTTATATTGGTTGGATAAAACATTCACAAACAATGACGTTTTACATCTTAACCCTTTCGCCACTGTAAAATAATAGTTGACTTATCCAGATCAACGCTTGGTAGGGTTAATTAGAGTTATATAGGCCTAGGGGTGAAAGGGTTCGAGAGTATACATACTGACTTTAAACGAGATCTTGAACTTATTGAGTATAAATTAGGGATATTCACAAATGTACAATGTTTCAATATATCATGACGAGATAACAATCTACTATCCTTTACAGGTTCTATTATTATACTATTCAACACAAAACTCGTTCGTCAAATTATCTGAATGCGTTCTCGTTAGGAAACCTTAACATTAAAAATATCAACATATATCTTTATGAATCCCTTACCTGACAACTGTGTAAGTTTTCCTCTGGATTTAACTCAAAATGAACGCGACAGTCAAGGCGTGGTAGGTCGTGCCTGACTTCAAATCTACCGGTTCTGCATGTGTTGAACCAGTTTCTTATGGGCTTTAAGCTTTGTCAGCTTTTAATTTTTTTACTTATTGATAACGAGAAATTCATCGTTTTGTTTTAGCTATTCACAACCGATTATCTAACTTTTTTTCTATAATTTTATTTTCTATCTGACAATGTAGGAATAATGCTGAAAAGGAATTAATTTAAGTATAAAGCTTGTTTTTAAATCTCTCTGAAATGCAGTGTCTGTTATAAACATGTTTGAATAAAATACTGGCTTACTTGGCTTAACGTGTTCATCTCACTTCATTAAAACCAATTACAGTTGTGAGAGTTTGTACTTTGCTTTCTAGCGACTAACGTTATCTTCAAACACATACTGGAAAGAGTAACATCAGCGTGTTTTATATAACGTTTAATTATGCCATTAAACTAACTAAGCTTTTCTAAACTGACTAACGGGACCATTGATCTAGTGCTGGTTAGCTTTATATAAACTAAAGACACATTTCCAAACATCAATTTAGTGTCAAATATACTAAAATTTAAAACTCAAACCAAAAACATTTATAGACATAAATGATCAAAGGAAATTATAAATAAAATATTTATAATTCAAAGGAAAGTATAAACAAAAAAAAGTTTTAGAACATTTTATCGAAGCGTTAAGCTCACATGGGTATGATTATCAGGGTCCTTGTCTCAGTTGACTGAGTTTCTGTTTACAGCGCTCATTTAGCTATGTAAAACACATGATATTGTGTATCGGTTTTAAATTTAAGTAGTTTGTCACAGTAGAACAATTAGTGATGTTATCAGTTCATTGTAACCATTTAATAAAAAGACCGACTGGGGATATAAAAATACCATGTGTTGTCTCATTGTCATGCTAAAGGATTACAGAATAACATACCAATTATACTATAGTATATGGAAAAGTCTCCTTCAGGCCGTTAGGATAATATTCAGTGATTGAATATTGACAATATTCCTTTCCATATATATTATTCATGTATATCTGTTAATACAGACGAAACTCAGTATACATGTTAACATCTTGTTCTATAGTCTTATCCTACATGTATATAGTAAACTCAATATCTGTCTGGCCCTACGTCGAAGATAGTTCGATTGCAGGTAGGAATCGCCTCAATTACTCTCGCGTGTTATCTCGTCCTAGGCTCCAAGACAATGTCCCAATGTAATTTCTTTGTTTTGTTCATAACTTTTAATCTAAGTGTTATATTTTGTATATATTATGTCACTTTTATAGAAATTAGTGAAAGGGATGATAGTGTCTGATAAGTCTCATCGAAGACTGGATATAAGGGTGGTGGAGATAGCTAATTTGTATGTTATAATAAAACTGTACCCTGTACAGGTGTTAATTTTACTATGAAAAGGCACAGCCTTGAAAGAGCGTAGCTTTTGTTGATCACTGATATCTACTGATTCCTAATACTGCTTTCCGAATGAGATAAGATATCTATAAAACCTTTATTTAAATTCGGCAAAAAAGTCGAGGAATAACCATAAAACACAAGCTCTAATGAGATATAGACAGATTTTACAATAGGGGAGACCGGGGCAAGTTCGGCCCATTTTTAGTTAAGTCCGTTCTGGGAAGTATGGCAGCACGTCCGTTTTTGAAAATTATTTAACTTTTCCTATCGGAACATCGGATGGCCGAACGAGCCCCGCCATGGGGTAAGTTCGGACAGGCATTCGTGTAAGTTCGGCCTCTAATGGAATCAGCTTAATTATGACGTCACAAACCATGCAACGCCAGATTTTACCGCCAAAGGTCAACATTTGGCCCCCACTTTGATTTCTTTTATTCTTTTGCCATATGTAGATACATAAAGGTGACCAATAACTGCATAAATGATTATTCATAATTACTACTGATAACCGTAGTGGACCTCCTTGCATAACATTAGGTTGAGTGACGGGGGTATCCTAACAAAATGACTGACAAATATCACAGGCGAATTTTTGTTGAAAATTAATAATGATAGTGTATTGTGTATAAAATTGCTGTTAGTTTGATACTAAATATATGAATTTCGTTTCGTTTGTAGTGTAGTTCTTAAATTCGTGCTACAGGTGTAGTGTAGCATTTCGCACGTGCATTTAGTGCGTATTAGCATTCGACGAGATCGTTCACAGCAGTACGGACGTGTATTTTACCTGTACACTGTATTACTAAAACAAAATGAACATTGACAAAGATGGTAGCTCAACTGAGCCTACATGTACCAGGCAGGATTCTACGGTGAACCTTTCCACTGCTGATGCCCTGTCCCTTTTTAGCTCTAGGCTGGATATCGCACTGAGTTCTCACCGTTCCCTCATTTCGTCCGACATTGACAAAAAACTTCAAAGTCAGGAGAAACTTTTGGCAGCGAATAAGTCAGACTTTAAATTTAAATTTGAAGGGAACCGTAAACAGTTTGTCTTTAACTCTGAGATAAGACTGGACATTTCCAAAGCTATTCAAGCTATTAAAGACGATAATAGCGAATTAGCAGAGTCGACGCTCACGATCTGTCTCGCTCATTTAGACGAGAGGAATAAGATTGTTAAGATAGCGGACCGTCATGGTTGGGACACGGTTGCTGAGTACGAAGATGACCCTATTTGTGACGACGCTGATGATTCTTCTAAGTTGCGTCAGGCTGAGGCCAGAGCACAGAGGAAACGGAAGGCAAAATCTGCTAGCCGTAATACGAATAAGCCGTATGAACGTCCAGGTCTTGGGCGGGGAAGCGGAGGCAACACGGGGAACGTCGATCTTTTTCGAGGCTTTCAAAGTACTGGAGAAATGGGAGAGTTCCCTTTCTACGCCCAAAGAGGAGCGGTTAACGGAAGTATGCCTGGAGCGCCCGGGGGTTTCCATCCCTCCTCAGCAGGACCGGTCAACAAACAAAACTCGACCTGTTTCTACTGCTACGGGGCCGGACACTGGGCCAGCAACTGCCCGAGGAGAGTCAGAACCACCCCAACCCACACCCAGAGTGTCCCCGCAATCAAACAATGAAGATCAGAAGATGGTAAGCTATCATTTGAATGAAGTCGTATCTGTAAAAAATACGTTTGTAAATCAAAATGGATTTGTTAAAGGCAGTCTCAAATCTTGTCTGAAGTTTTGGAAAACATGTCTAAAAGCTAGGGATTATGTCTGTAGTGTAGTTGAATATGGGTATTTAATTCCGTTTATTGTGGAACCTGAGTCGAAAATAATGAAAAATAATAAGTCGGCGCTTACGCATAGTACTTTTGTCAGTGACGCTATTTCTGAATTGCTCGCGAGCGGTGTAGTAGATGAGTGTGTGTCGCCTCCCTACGTAATTAACCCACTGTCGGTTTCTGTTAACAGTAAGGGCAAGAAAAGACTTATTTTAGATCTAAGATACGTCAATCAGTATGTAGCAAAACAAAAGTTTAAACTAGAGGGTAGCAGAGAAGCACTAGAATACGTACAACAGGGGTTTTTCGGATTTAAATTTGATTTAAAGTCAGGATATCACCATATTGAAATGCATCCAGATCACATAAAGTTTTTGGGGTTTTCTTGGACAGTTGGAAATAAAGTGAAAAATTTCGTTTTTAAATGTTTACCGTTTGGCTTGTCTTCGGCGCCACATATTTTTACGAAAATGTTGAGGCCTCTAGTCAAAAAGTGGCGGTCGGAAGGTCACATGATGATCGTTTACCTTGACGACGGGTTAGGAGTTGCCCAGTCAATTTCTGCTGCGAAAACTTTATCTGATATGGTTCGTTCCGATTTGTTGTGCGCTGGTTTCGCACCGAATCATGAGAAAAGCGTCTGGACGCCAGTACAGAAATTAGAGTGGCTAGGTTTCATATGGGACTTTGTAGGCGGTGTAATAGAAATAAGTGTCTGTAAAAGATCTGAGATTAAAAACTTGGCTAATGAGCTCATCGGTGAGACGAGCGCAGTATCCGCGCGTGCCGTAGCTGTTTTTACAGGTAAGGTCATATCCGTGTCGCTTAGCCTGGGACGCGTATGTAATTTTCATACGAGGGAGTTACACAAGTGTATATGTCACCGTACCTCTTGGGATTCGCCGATGTGCCTGTCAGATCAAGCTTTGCATGAGTTGCAATTTTGGGAGCTAAATGTCCTTAGTTTACCTCCGAGTATATTCAACCTTAACACACACGCAGTTGACCACGATCTTCATATCTTTACTGACGCTAGCGCTATCGCGGGCGCAGGCTACTGTGTTGAGCTAAACGAGCACATCTCTCACGTCATGTGGAATAAAGATGAGTCCGGGCAAAGTTCTACTTGGCGAGAAATTAAAGCAGTAGAGCACACTTTATTAAGTTTTGGACAAATTTTGGCCAATAAATCGGTGTTACTTTGCACCGATAATCAGAATGTGCCCCGTATATTAGAGAAGGGAAGCATGTGTATTCACTTACACAGGATGGCAGTGAGCGTGTTCGAATTCCTCAAATCAAATAACGTGTCTTTGTCTATACAATGGATTCCCAGGGGATCTAATGTTTTAGCTGATCAGTTTAGTAAGATCTTTGATTTTGACGATTGGGCAGTAGAAGAGAGTACATTTTTGTATTTTGATAGAATATGGGGCGAATACACCTGTGATCTTTTCGCAGATAACAACAACAAAAAAGTCACGTGTTTCTTTTCAAAGTACGCTTGCGTAGGTTCAGCTGGAGTAAATGCGTTTGATTTTGATTGGTCCAAATTTAACTGCTGGGCGGTTCCACCCATTTACCTTATCGCTAGAACTGTCAATCATTTCCTGAGGTGTAGAGCGCACGGGACTTTGGTCGTGCCTCATTGGCCATCGGCGGCCTTTTGGCCTTTGTTGTCATTCAGGGGTGGTAAATCATTCAAGCCGTTTGTTATGGAATGTGCTTATTTTGTAAAACCCGCCAATTTTTTCCGTGCAGGTTCCCACTCTGACAGTATTTTTGCAGAGAAAGTCTTCCATTCCAACGTGTGTGTTTTAAGAATAGATTGTCGGTAGACATATTATCTGCGGCGTCGAGTACCCGTACAGTTTTATACATTCACATTACTATAGATTTTGTGTAACGTTAGGTTACTATAGTCAATGATTATCACTTCAGTGTAAAATTATTAAGTGTAATAGGTGGTTATCATCTTTATGTACAGTTATGGTTGTATAAACCAGTGGTTGTCACTTCAGTGTAAATTTATTTAGTGTAATAGGTGGTTATCACCTTTATGTACCGTCATGGTTGTATAAACCAGTGGTTATCACTTCAGTGTAAATTTATTTAG
>NW_018480021.1:184219-185137 GCF_002113885.1 Mizuhopecten yessoensis | reverse complement strand
ATATATAACAATATATATATGTATGTATATATACATATATATATTATAAGGTAATAATTCATTGAGCTTTAATAGATACTGTAGAGTGGGTTGAAGGGGGTAATTTCATTTGGTATGTACTTTGCTAATTGTAACTTTTGTATTTGTAGAAGTCACGGTTGGTTGAGATATATTCATATTCCAGTGACAGTGTTTTAAGTGTGGCGTTCGGGAATGTGTATTGGACTGATTGAGTGGACTCTGAAGTACATTCCTGAATTTCGTCAAGTGCGCGAATCTTGTGAAACATGATATATTGCTGTACACGAATCTCGCAGGCTATTAAATTGTAAAAACAATTGTTTGGTTTATGTTATTATTGCTAAATAGATACGAAATGATTTATGTACGGATGAGGAACGAAGGAGAACATAAGTCATATTGGTATACATGAAGTAAGCGTAGTGATACTTTTAATTAGAAAAACATGCAAAATTTTCGCCAAATTTTAAATTTAACCAACATTGTCAACTTGCCTCTATATAGTTATAATGGTGGTCTATATTTCAAACTTCTTTAAAAACTTTCCACATAAAGTCCTTTTTTAGCATGCCAAACATGATCAATGCCCAATTTCACATAATCTTGAAGATTTGACTATCAATGCTTATTATGATAAATACCGATACATTTTCTGATTTTGTATCATACCAAGACACATTAGTATATTAGGCATGTTTTAAAGTTCTGTGCAGCAGTAATAACTCATGAATATGTATTCTGCCAAAGTTATCTTTCCTCTGGAGAGCTACTTAATAAGGTTGAGATTGTGTTATAGACGAAGATATGCAATTATGTTAGAATAATAAAATAATCTTAATAATTAAACTCTTATACACTTTACCTCCAACAATGAAGCTAGGGGTGGGGTGAGGGGGG
>NW_018480021.1:157373-184200 GCF_002113885.1 Mizuhopecten yessoensis | reverse complement strand
GGGGGGGGACTGGAATCAGCTTGTCTACCCGTCTATCTGTCCGTAGAAAAGGTTTGTCCGGACAACTTCTTCTTAAGTAATGAAAGCAACGAAAGTTTCCAGATATGATAACTAACACCTGGAGTTGTGCATCCAGATATCATTTTTTCATTCTGGCCCTTTTTATTAACAAAGTTATGGCCCTTTGTTGAAAAATCCTTGTCCGGACATGTCCTCCAAAACTAAGGGGTCAATTTCAACGAAAGTTTTCAGATATGGTAACTACCATCTGATGATGTGCATCCAGGTATTTTTTTTCATTCTTACCCTTTTTACAGATTAATGGCCCTTTGTTGAAAAATACTTGTCTAGACATCTCCTCCAAAACAATGAGGCCTGCAATTTCAACGGAAGTTTACAGATATGGTAACTGCCCCTGACATTGTGCATCCAAGTAGTATGTTTTCATTCCGACCCTTTAAAAAAGGGAGGTTTTTTTGGCCCTTTGTGGAAAAAAAAAACCTTTGTCTGCCTCATAAACTTCTGGGCCGATTTCCATGAAAGTTTACAGATATGATAATTACCCCCTGATATCCTGCAAAAGAAAGGGTAGTATTTTTTTCTTCATTCCGACCCTTTTAAGGATTTATGGCTTTTTGTTAAAAAACTTTGTCTTGACAACTCTTCCTTAACTACTAGGACGATTTCAGCAAAACTGGTTCATCTGGGCTAACAAGATTTGGTATAAAAGTGTGTTTTGGCACGGGGAGGGAGTACAACAAGTATGTCAGTGACATATGTACTTAAATATTTGCAATGCTTTGCCTTAGTTAGCCTTTAGATTACAGTTCTGGTTTATATAGGAGCGGGGTATTAGTTATTTTGTGGCTTACAGTTCTAGTTATTATTTTTTTGCCTATCGCCCATTCATTAAACAGAATATGAAGGATTATTACACTATTTTATATCGTTATCTCTAAACAAATAAAGCAAGGAAAGATATCCTTGTCGGACTCCCCATACCAAATATTTATTTCAGCACATTTGATTTTGTGACCTTGAACAAAGTCAATGTCATCAATGTTTACAACACTTAAACTTATTCACATGAACAAACTTCTTGCCAAATATCAAGACCCAAGGACCTTTAGTCATGAAGAATCTCAAGTTAAAGGAAATGTGGAAAGAAAGCTATGTTTTTCTATTTTTGATCAAAAAATGTTACATGACAAACTTACCGGTTAACATTTTTTTGAAATTCCTGATGTTGAAAGATTTTATTGGTAGCAAACTTTTCAGCAAGTAAGAAAAATAGACTAGTTTTAGAACTATATAAATTAATGTGTCAAAAATGGAAATTTTCTCATTAGAAATGAAATTTCATACAATTTTCTGCTTAAATCTTCAGTAAAAACAACAATTCTTTATTGAAATAGTGTAATAATCGGTATAAAAATAACAGTTGGATTATGTTACACACGATGACGATATCATTTTATAGCAATTGTGTCATTTAAATGCTCTAGCAGGAATTGTATTACTGCACCTTTAACACCCACACAGGTGTAAGTCAATGAGGTCCCTTTTTTAATCAAATGTAAGCTTCCTATACCCATACCTTTTTGGATTTATCTTGTTTTGAAATTCCAAGCGGGGGCCGACGCTAATGTTAAATCTCCATAGGCGTTGACCCTACCTTTACGAATTTCTATGTGTTACATGGGCCTAACTTGCCACGGCATTATTGACCGAACCTGTTCGGGCCCAAATTTTATTTTAATGTACAGCAATGCTTGGCTTAGCTTATATGTATATCATTTGAAGCTGTCAGTGTGTTACACGTTTGACCGTAAAAAGTAGCAATCCTTTTACAGAAAGTTCGCATAACTAGAAGCGAGATCATGATTTTCTTTCTACCCTCTCAAAAGTGATTTTCTCCTGTTCACTATTTATTTTTTAGAGTTTTCCTCGCCATTTTTTCGTGTGAATGCCAAGCCAACACAACTGTTAAGATCCTTAAAGTTGTAAATATTAGTTCAAAAACAAAAATATCAGGGGTGGCCGATCTTGCCCCGGTCTCCCGCATGTGGATTTGTTGTATCATTGATAATTAGCAAAATGTATTCACAATACATATATATTCTCCGGATACTCCAGTTTTCTCCTACATTAAGAATAAAACCCTCTTCGTGCTTCCGTCAGGGCACAAAAAGAATGTCTAAGATAAGTTGGGTAAAAACTGTTTGGTAATTGCTATAGAAAAAAGTGCATCTTACATATTTGACGATAAGTCTAAGTAAATGTATTCCGTCTTTTCGTATTGCAGAGTTATCTGCTCCTGTTAGCAGGTATTGATTGTTACATCATTTGTTTGTGAAAGTTACGTCATGATATTTTGAGAAAACAACGTAATTTTCTCACACAGACTAATGACGTAACAATCAATACCAGCTCACAAGAGCAGATAACTCTGCAATTCCGTCTTTACGTATTGCAGAGTTATCTGCTCTTGAGAGCAGGTATGGATTGTTACGTCATTTGTATGTGAGAGTAACGTCATCAATTTTTGAGAAAACGACGTAATTTTCTTACACAAGCAAATGACGTACCAATCAATACCTGCTCTCCAGAGAAGATAACTCTGCAATACGCAAAGACGGAATACGAAAAGACGGAAAAGACGGAAGTTAGTTAAAACATAAAATTAAAAAAAACCACATTGTAATACTTTGACGTAACTGAGATTGTCGTTATATCGATATGCAGTCTCAATTCCTGTTCCTCCCTTAACAAACGGGATAAAATTTCAAATTTTGTATCTGTCAACGAGGTATGACAGGTAATGATACCAAATGAAACTAGAACACTGACAGGTCAGTAAGGGTCCCGTCTTGTGGTAATTATATCCCCCATAATCATCAAGAAGCAATCTGCCCATATAGCTGAGCTTGACGTTTGACATTTGGACTTCAAAAAGAATTGCAAGGAAGCAAAATATACATTTTACATGTACTATGATGTGATGTGTTTCCTTCCACCTCCATATTTGCTGGGCTAACAGAAATGTAATTACCGGTGCAATACTCATTTGTTAGCTTTGATTTGTTTTATTTCACCTTATATACCTTCTCCATCAAGAGACAGGGTCAAAGTCAGAGATCCACTTTGTCTTTGACCTTTGGACCCAAATGATCTTGACCATTAATCCAGTGACCCTGATCTTTGGTCAGTTGACTTATTCTTTAATTCTGACCAACTTTGCTTCTTAATATCATATCAAAATGTTCATCAGTGAAAAATACAAAACTTGAACTTGAACCTTTGGACCCAGTAACCGGGAACTAAGGTCAGTTGACTCTGTGTTAAGTTCTGAACAACATTGATTCATAATGTTATAACAAAATGTTCATCAGGGAAAAGGTACAAAATTTTAACCTTGACTTTTGACCAAGTGACCTTGACATTTGGTCAATTGACTCCTTGTTTAATTCTGAGCAACATTGCTTCAAAGTGTCATAGCGACATGTTCACCAGTGAAAAGATACAAAATTTAACCTTGACCTTTGACCCAATGACCTTGACCTTTGGTCAGTTGACTCATTGTTTAATTCTGATCACCTTTGCTTCATCATGTCATAACAAAATGTTCATCAGTGACAAGATGCAAAATTTGAACAAGACCTTTGAATCTCATGACCTTGACCTTTGACCTCAACTTTTTACCTCAGTGTGTCTCTTTGTTTAATTCCGAACAACTTTGCTTCATAATGTCATAGCGAAATGTTCACTAGTGAAAAGCAACAAAATTTGACCTTGACCCCTGACCCGATGACCTTGACCTTTGGTCAGTTGACTTCTTGTTTAATTCTGATCAACTTTGCTCCATAATGTCATAACAAAATATTCATCAGTGAAAATATGTAAAATTTGACCTTGACCTTTGAACCTAATGACCTTGACCTTTGACCTTGACTTTTTACCTCGATGTGTATTTTTATAAACTGAACATCTTGACCAAGTTTCATGTACATCAGTAAATAAAAACCAAAGTTATCAGCCAAGAACAAAATATGTGGACGGACAGACAGACAGAGTGATTACTATAGGGCACCCGTATCTCCGATACGGGGCCCTAATTAAGCAGTTTCTGTCTGTAACTACATGTACACTGTAGTTATAAATCTGCACGCGTTGTAAAAAAAACATTATCCATTGTTTCTTTTATGAGTGGTGATGCAAAAATAAATTATGTAAAGACTATAACCAGACTTTCAAAAATGTTCATTATTTCGTTCATATTCTCAACAAATGGAAATCAAAACTGATGAAATTTTAGACAATGAAAAAATAAATGTACACGTAGACCTATTGGTTTTATGCGGGTATTTTGAAGAAATCTCACGGTATAACTATTTTCAGAAACTAGTTGATGACAAAAAGGATCTTCAGAAAATATCCGCATTTTTTCCTTTTTGTGCCTGTGATAATACTGAAATTAAAATAGTCATGAAGCACCGACAAAGAGATAAATTCAACTGACATCAGTTCCAAGATTTTCCGGTTATTTTTCATCCTCTGGACGAAAAAAATAAAGGCAATGTGTAGCAAGGGGAATTAACTCTGTTAACGCACGCATGTGTTACCATTAAAGAGCTTCGCTTGGGCGCCACCCGAGAGCTACGCTCTTACATTTGTATAAACTATTTGAATTTGACTTCAATACTCTTTTCCATCGGATTATAAGCTTACCGCATGGTCATGCGTCTTTAGGACTGAGCCACTTTCAATCCCATTTGCAATCTGCTATCTAATAAGACCTTGGTATTTAAACATACTGTCTAATCAGACAAAATCCATTTAAGCGCATGTCTCCTATTTCTCCAACAGTCGAATGATGTCGGGGGATCATCTAATGCAGTGAACTTACAGTGGACCTGACTAATCCGACCTCTTGGTTTTCTCGACAACTTGTCTAATTCAGCTTGGTGTTACAATTTTATTTCCTTTGTATTCCGACATTCTGTCCAATCTGTACGATATTTTACATATTATTAGATTATCACACTGAACATTCTCATTGCAACCACGTTGGGGAAAAATAGAGGCCACTGCAGGAAGCTTGGATATTTTATCCCTGTTCAAGAGAAAGTAGTTCAAAATGGGGCAACCTTTATATTCAAACGAAGTTATTGATTTATAAAGGGAGGTTACTTTTTATACGAAAAATCACAGCGGAACTCTCTAGAATTTTCCTACATTGGGAATTACACTTCGAGTTTATACACGCGTAACACAAACACGCGTATGGGGTTTTGCTTTTAAATATTACAAAAGGGTTATATGTGACAATAATCTGTAATGCAACACATACACTTATTCTCGCTAAACATGTCCATGTCGGATCAGTGGTCAAATATCCATCCTTCTCAGACCATCTAGCTATTTACTTTGTTAAAAGCTAAGCGCGTCTGGCTTTATTGTACATCCTTTTATGTATTTCCTAATAATAGAGAGACGTTATATTTTAAATGATAAACTGTATTCCATGTCATGAACAAAAACATCATGATATGTTTCCGTACATAATTAGATGCTGTTTTGTGCTTTATTGTTTTTCTTCCGTGTAGGATGTTAGCAATACAAACAAATAGTCGCATGTCATGTAGAAATTGCCCAAACGATCATCGTTTGACGTCACAAGGTCACTCGAAACGTTGACAAGGTCACATTAATTTCTAAACACATCCACCAATGCTGATTTGACGACATGCATCATGACGGTTACCACATGAGGTGCGGGAAACCCTTATCTTTACGGAGTAACTGTTTCCGTATTTCGATCTAGCATTCTAGCATTTTGCCTTTACCAAGTGCTAGTAATATAATTGTTTGGCTTAATAAAATCTTGGATGGCTACGTGATGGAAAGATATTATTTTTCTTGTTTAGTAAAGATAGAAAGTGACACAGGCCTATGGACCTATTGTTCAATATGACATCCACGTCTGTGTAGAAATACCCCATTAACACAATCTAAGTAATAAATCAAAATTAACTGTTTCACGAATTGTTAAGCTATGAAAATGGTTTCTAGTACGTAATCTGTACTAAAAGTTACACTGTAGATAACACTTGTGCGTGAGATTCAAACATAAACGATGACGAAACTATGTGGTGTTCAGTCTCCCGTGACGAAATTAGATAAGTGTCCTCTACAATAAACAAAAACAGGGAATACCTCATTGTAAACAAATCCGTAAATCAAACTCAAAATTGATATAACCAGGGCAAACTATGAACCAAGAAATTATTTACATGAAGACACTTGAATAATACTAGGAGTAAAGAATAGGTGTTTGGGAGGATACGCGTCGTCGCTTCATCGTCGTAAATCAAGGTCAAATCTGAGTATCGCCCGACCCCAAATCAAGAATCGGAGTTATAACAACGAAACAAGATAGGAAAACTACATAACAAATGTAGCAAGCAAGAAAGCTGAGCGATGTACTACAAAAATGTCCGAAATCGAGAATTAAGTTTATGAAGTATCTGCTATTTTTTTATAAATAAATTACAGATATTTTAAACCATTTTTGTTAAGTCATTAGGATTGACAGATTGTTACGAGACCTTCCGAACAGTAGACAGGCTTTTTCTAAACATTTTCTTCAGGTTGGTAGGTATGTCGTATGGATTATGAGAAGCTTTTTTACAAAACCAATAAAACTGTCTATGTGACGTTTTGATGACTAGTAGGATATGTACACTGTCACCTTCATCAGACAAATGACCAGTGAAGCGTATGCACACGAAGGTGTAAAATGTGTACGAGTTGTCCATAAAATCGATGTCGATTTCGGCTAAGCTGGACACGTATGTACAATAGTTGTTATATATGTACCGGAATCTTTCTGTCCAAAACTTTGGAATTATCCCAGTCAATCACATGGTTTTTCCGTGTGGCATGGTCTGTGGTTGCCGATTTATTTATCTGGGGCTCCGATTGTTTTCTTTCTGATCTGGTGAGTTTCTTACCTTTTGGGGTTTTTGTGTCTTTCCGGTGTTCACCAAGACGGACCCCAAATCGGCTTCCAGTCTCTCAAATATACGACGCTTCGCAATTTTTGCATCCGATTTTGTATACACATTCTGCGACGTTTTCTTTAGGTGTTTTATCCTTAGGGTGTACTAGGATATTGCGAAGCGTCTTGTGGGGCTTCATGGCTGTTGCTACGCCATGACCGCGATATATCCTCTGGATGGGTTCGGATATACCCTTTATATACGGGATGACCACTTGACCTTTGGTTTTGTTCTTATCCTTGATTTATCTTTTCTTGTTCTTCTTCTTACTTTGACATTTTTTGTTTACCCGTTTAATGGCCCATTCGGGATATGCACATGTTCTCATTGCCCTAACGATGTAATTCTGCTCTTGTGTTTTGTCCTGTTGTTTTGTGACTATTGTATCACATCTGTTGAGCAATGTGCGTATGACGCCTAACTTCTGGTGAAAAGGATGGTGATATTTCAGGTTAAAGTTCATGTGTTGGTCCTTATGGGTCTTTTCCTATAGACCAATACCTTCACGGTTCCGTCTTCTTCCTTTTCCAGTAAAATGTCTAGGAAGAGCACTGTTCCGTTGGTTTCTTCCTCACATGTAAATTTGATGTTGTTAGTGGCATCATGATGTTGATATGTGTTGTCAAATCTGTCTGTGGCCCCTTCTTGATTACCGCTACTGGTAAAAAAAGAAGACAGAATCGTGAATGTATTGGTCTATAGAAAAATGACCCATACGGACCAATACCTGAATTTCAAATATCACCATCCTTTACACCAGAGGTTAGGCGTCATACGCACATTGCTCAACAGATGTGATACAATAGTCACAAAACAACAGGACAAAACACAAGAGCAGAATTACATCGTTAGGGCAATGCTAACGAAATCGACATCGAGTTTATGGACAACTCGTACACATATTACATATTTGTGTGCATACGCTTCACTGGTCATTTGTCTGATGAAGGTGACAGTGTACATATCGTACTAATCATCGAAACGTCACATAGAAAATTGTTTCGGTTGTGTAAAAAGAACTTCTCATACAGTAGACAGGCTTCTCTGCTAGAGACTAGATTGATCTTAAAATCTTCCGAGTAGTTGACCATAGTTACTACACTAAGTCATTTAGCTTCAGATCAGATTGATACCACCATTATACATACTCCCACAAGTATATAACGAAGCATTGTTATACTGGCACCATTATACAATGAAACCTACTGCACCACTATACAGTTAAACCTTGATATACTGCCACCATTATAACATGAAGCTTTGTTATACTGCCACCATTATATAATGAAGCAGTGTTATACTGCCACCATTATACAATGAAACCTTGTTATACTGCCACCATTATATAATGAAACCTTGCTATACTGTCACCGTTATACAGTAAAAACTAGTTATACTTATACTGCCTACATTATGCAATGAAACCTGTTATACTGCCATCATTATACAGTAAAACCTTGCTATACTGCCATCATTATACAGTAAAACCTTGCTATACTGCCACCATTATACAGTAAAACATTGTTTTACTGCCATCATTATACAATGAAACCTTGTCTGCCACCATTATACAGTAACACCTTGTTATACTGCCACCATTATAACATGGATCATTGTTATACTACCACCATTATACAGTAAACCCTTTTGATACTGTCACCATTATACAGTAAAACATTGCTTTACTGCCACCATTATAACATGAAGCATTGTATTACTGCCACCATTATACAATGAAGCCTTGTTATACTGCCAACATTATACAATGAAACCTTGCTATACTGCCACCATTATACAGTAAAACCTGTTATACTGCCACCATTTTACAATGAAACCTTGTTATACTGCCACCATTATACAATAAACCTTGTTATACTGCCATCATAATACAATGAAACCTTGCTATACTGTCACCGTTATACAGTAAAACCTGTTATACTGCCACCATTATACAGTAAAACCTTGCTATACTGCCACCATTATGCAGTAAAACTTGCTTTACTGCCACCATTTTACAATAAAACCTGTTATACTGCCACCATCATACGGTAAAAACCTTGCTATACTGCCACCATTATACAGTAAAACCTTGCTATACTGCCACCATTATACAGTAAAACCTGCTTTACTGCCACCATTATACAATGAAACCTGTTATACTGCCACCATTATACAGAAAAACCTTGCTATACTGCCACCATTATACAGTAAAACCTGCTTTACTGCAACTATTATACAGTAAAGCAGGTTATACTGCCACCATTATACAGTAAAACCTTGCTATACTGCCACCATTATACAGTGAAACCTGCTTTACTGCCACCATTATACAATGAAACCTGTTATAATGCCACCATTATACACTAAAACCTTGCTATACTGTCACCATTATACAGTAAAACCTTGCTATACTGCCACCATTATACAGTAAAACCTCGCTATACTGCCACCATTATACTGTAAAACCTGCTATACTGCCACCATTATACTGTAAAACCTGCTATACTGCCACCATTATCCAGTTAAACCTGCTTTCCTGCCACCATTATACAATGAAGCATTGTTATAATGCCACCGTTATACAATAAACCTTGTTATAATGCCACCATTATACCATGAAACCTTGTTTTACTGCCCCCATTATACAGTAAAACCTGCTTTACTGCAACTATTATACAGTAAAGCAGGGTATACTGCCACCATTATACAGAAAAACCTTGCTATACTGCCACCATTATCAAATGAAACATTGTTTTACTGCCACCATTATACAGTAAAACCTTGCTAGACTGCCACCATTAAACAGTAAAACCTGTTATACTGCCACCGTTATACAGTAAAATCTTGCTATACTGCCCCCATTATACAGTAAAACCTGCTATACTGCCACCATTATCCAGTTAAACCTGCTTTCCTGCCACCATTATACAATGAAGCATTGTTATAATGCCACCATTATACAATCAAACCTTGTTTTACTGCCACCACTATACAGTAAACCCTTGTGATACTGTCACCATTATACAGTAAAACCTTGCTAGACTGCCACCATTATACAGTAAAACCTGTTATACTGCCACCGTTATACAGTAAAATCTTGCTATACTGCCACCATTATACAGTTAAACCTGCTTTACTGCCACCATTATACAATGAAACCTGTTATACTGCCACCATTATACAGTAAAACCTTGCTATACTGCCACCATTATACAGTAAAACCTGCTATACTGCAACCATTATACAATGAAACATTGTTTTACTGCCATCATTATACAATGAAACCTTTTCTGCCACCATTATACAGTAAAACCTTGCAATACTGCCACCATTATACAGTAAAACCTTGGTAAACTATTACCATTATACAGTAAAACCTTGGTAAACTGTCACCATTATACAGTAAAACCATACTATACTGCCATAATTTACATTTAAACTTTGCTATACTGCACCTTAAACACTATTCTGTTTTATTTATTCAGTCAACTTTATGTTTGTTGTAAGGTTAAATGTAGGAAACATACTCTCTTGATCTACTCAAATGTCCTTGTAATTCTTAAAAGAAATCTATCGTGATTACATTTAAACATTTTAAATAATAAAAGAGCTAAATACAACAAATTGTGTATATTTTTTATTTACATAAAGAATCAAGGTGTTAATGATTGAAGCAAAGATGGCAATACAGTTTGTGTGTTCCGTCATAACATGCATTCTTGTGCATAAATATGGGTGTACAGTGACGGCGAGCCGATGCTGTACCAGTGTTTCGAGCCAAGCGTTCACATACACGTTGTCGGGTATCACACCTTCTCGTCAAAACCAAAGCTTCCGTATTATCATGTAGATAAAATTGAGCTATTGAAGAGAAAAGTACACACATGGAGGCGAATCGTTGATCTTAGATATCTTCCAAAAACGAATATTCACTCTCACACTCCTTTCATAAACAAACACTGGGAAATGTTTACAAGTTAGTTATATAAACTAAAGAAAACATGAAAACAATCGGTTTCATGTCCACATTCCGACTCCCCAGAGTTGTCTATTACGTCACTTCCGTCGGATTCCTCAAAACGTGGGTAAAGATAGATAACTCTGATGGGCAAGAATGGCGGACAGTCACCTTGAATACTTTTGTTGGCGTAGCTCTCGTAAAATATAACAAAAACACGACAGTGCGAGAGCTTGGTTGACAGTAACCACCGCCATTCAATATATTAGCGGAAACATGTGTACAGAGTATATATCTCGAGAAATATGAGCTGTAGGCAAGTAATTATACACACAGATACATATACCAAAATTTTACACGTACGTATTGTTCTTCTCAAGGATTACATTACATATTTAATGACGTTAAAGCGACATATTGTCAGTATAAAAAACCGTTTTATCAAAATAACATATGAAAGTAAAATGCCCTGCATACACAATCACATGTTATCCTTAACAAGATGCTCAGTTTGAAGTGGGGGGAAACATGCGAACTCAACACAGTGAGAAAGAAGCCAGAAAACCGTGAGGCAAAGAAAGGGAGATAACCCAAATGATGATACATGGAATTATCATCGTTTTCAATTATTTTTGAAACATTTTTTTCCTTTATTCGCTCATTATTTGAGTTTTATTTTAGATTCCACACTCTTTTCATATTTAACATTTTTAAAGTTGTAACAACCTTGAGATTCTCAATCGAGCACGTCTCAGTACAACTGATGATAATTCTCTTCTTCCTTTATAGTCTTTTGAAATCATCTTTTTGTTATGATGGATTTTCTTTTTGGCAAAACAATTTAATGGTTTCATTAGCATATACTGTAAAATATCTGCCACACATTAACGTATAGAAAATACCGCCCGGTACTTCCTAGCTAAATGGACATGTGGTAATTATGACATCATCGATAAAATAGCATTTACATGTATAAAGAAAGAGGTAAAACAGTAGTTTGAAATACACAGTCGGCCAGGGTGGATCTGGCTATCTTATTATGCGCACTAACTACAAAGATTCAACGTACTTACACGTTCAGTACTGTGATAGCTAGCAATGACGAAAGTTGCCGAATTATGACGGATATAGCCGGACAATGACGGATATAGTCGAGAACTATGAAGTAAACAGTGGAACAATGACATAGAAAAGGAAACAGCGTAGTGGACTAACTACACTGGGTCAACTGCCTCGATCAATACCTTCACCATCAAGCAACTATTCCTCCACGAAGTGTCATATTAACTCTATATGTCTGACAAGTCACAAGTAACCGTTCGCACTGGCTATGTAAATAATGGGTGATTTGTGGACGAAGGGAAGATTACAAGACATGGACAGAAGAGACAGGTTATTTTCTATTCTTGTTTTTATTTCGCTAGAGCTTTTGAAAAATTGTCGGCATTTAACATTATAACTAGTCTACGTTGACCTCATTCCTCTGATTACGGCAATAAAAGAATATTTCCGAAAGATTAGGGGGAATCATAGCGTAAAGTTAAATCATTAGATGTTAACAGCTGTTCCAGGGAATATTTCAATACCAGAATAAATTGAGATTTCTGAGTAGAATTTTAAGTCTACTGCCAGATTTTTGTTTATTTAGCAATTTTAAAATTTTGGCTTTTCCCCAAATGATGGACTTTTTCCGTTTTTATTGTACAGGTATAATCTAAATAATCAACAACACTTAAAGTGATGACTTCATATACCGGATGTATGTTTTGCACGTCCTCTTTCAATGAGGGTTTTTGATAATTGAAAGCATAACTATTCATTAACTATGCACTTAACAGGTGTTGTACATCTTTTCAAATTAGATTATAAGAAATGATCGAGATTTGTGTTGGGTGTTATACAATATAAACCGAGAAATAAAGCTGTTTGAACTCTGGTGCATACACTGCTTCGAGTATTAATGTAAAGTGTTCACAGTTTTCGTTAAATAATGGTCTTGGTTATTCTTAAAATATTCTGAAATATTTTGAGTAGTCACGAAGTACAAGTTGGCTATAACATAAATGTACCAAATAGTTATCGCACCGATGTCAGAGAGAGATTTTACTCGTGCTAACATTGAATTAACCTAAGTATCACCTATCGATACACGAGCAATGGACATTTTTAAGGAAAAAAATACTACCCACATCAGCCCACTAATATGCCTGGTAGCCTAAAAGATACATACGAGTGTCAATAATTTAACCTTTGGCTAATAAAAGACACACACTTAACTATAGATCATGGAAGATGCATACGTTCATTGCAATGGCTCGGAGATATGAACACGTTTAATGTTTCATCTTCAGCTACAGGGTTTATGGTATGTTACTTGAATAACTATACTATATATTTATATATATATACGTTTATATATAATATATATTAAGTGAAAAAAATGGTAATAGTAACAATGCCATGCATTCATGGTTTAAAGGGGATACTTCAGATTGACATTTAATTCAATAAGTAATGTCCAATACATTTTTCTTCATCTGCAAAAATGAGCAATATTACGGTATTAACCACACTAGAAATAGCATGTTTCGGATTTTTATCAAGAAACTTTTTTCCGGTTTTTTGTTTTATGTACAACCGCCTGAATCCACCCCGCCACCTGTAAATATACTTTGGGTATGAGGAACATACACATGATTTCAGACTGGTTAAACATTGGACATGTATCATCTCGATAAATTATACATTACATTATATACCGATCACAAACAGTTATAACGAATAAGTATTTGCATAGTATTATGATTTCTAACTATAACGTCGGATACGATTCCAGTTTGTGACTACAGTACAAGTTGATTCACGACAACCGTCGAGATTCCCAATCACAATATTTTGCCCTCATGGTGGATATTTAGGAATACCAATATGTTTTTCATGGAGTGTATCTTTTCACAGAAAGCTATGTTCGTAACTGGCATGATGCAAAGAAGAAATCTTGTGATCATACCGCAGTGTAAACTTGAGATACATGGCCAAAATTTCTTTGCAAACAAGTCAAGTTTATTATTAATATATTAAAAACTAATTTGTATTCAAACATTTTTTGTTCAGTTGCGTTTGTGACTAAATATTGTTTAAGACTAAACTGGATGAAATAATATGACTTCATCGATTTTCTCCCCAGCGTTACACGATTGAATTTTAAAATGATAATGATTTCATAATTATCTAGGGGTGTTACAAGTTCAAATTACATTACTGTTATTATTATTAGTAGTAGTAGTAATATTTAACACATGGAATGGTATTGTTTTACAATATTATAATATATGAGGCATAATGCATTGGCTCTAGTAACACACATATGTAACATACGTCCTACCCGATTGGGCGGGATGACCCATGAATACAATTGCACAACCGCTAGGCATATCAATGAGTCATCAGTTCAAAAAACATTAAAACATAGATATTGTCTATAGGAAAACACACCGGAATAATATTAATAGCATATTAATTGTCTTTTGTTTTGACATTTCAAGGTTTCCCTTCTCAGACGGGTTACGGCAGCTGTTGATATGAGTTCGTGTATCCAGACCCGCGCAGTCGGTTACCGTTGTTTAGCTAAATTCGGCGGAGCGCAAGGATTTTTGAGTAAACAAGCTGGTCCCATTGTCACTATGTATGGGGATCAACTCTAACCATACAGTATTAATTTATATCTCTAGTTTTTAACTCTACAAAAGATCGAGATTACTAGAGTGGTAATGTTGCTTTAGTTCTTATACTACCCATACAATGAAATTGATCGTTCCTTCTTATACAAATCAGTAACACGAGAATATAAAAGCGAAACTTCTATGGAATTTCTGAGTTTTGCTTTAGAATAAAAACATCATTTTGTAGGTATAAAAGTTGCGTATGGGTATACATTTACTCATAATTAATACAATATATGATTTAAATTAACATGAGAGAGATGAAGTATTTTAAAAACGTAACTGGTATAAACTATTTAATATCACGTTTTAAAAGCTGTAGACAATACAATGACCGACAAAAACGGGGATGGGGGGGGGGGGGGGGGAGAATTTTTTCCGGATATGACGACCCGGATATGACGTTTAGACAGTACATTATGTTACCCGTATATCAACGTCAATAACTGAACTCGGGTTTGCTTATCATTCCTTAAGCTGCTTTAAGCAAATTTTCGAGATCCATAATTTTTATTTTTATATCATACAGTATATGTACAACTGTGTAGCAAATCTCAGATTGAATTGTCCTTTTCTACTGTGGAATTTTAATCAAAACATCCTTCCTTTACGCCATTTTCAGATTTTATTACAGGATGTTTGCTTTACAATAAACATCGTTCTAAATTTAACAACAAAGCAATCAAGCTTAATCACAAGCTTTAAAAAAGCATCATCCAAACCTTTTTAATGTGTAACTGTAATATCAACAAGTAATCTGTATTGTTTGCTTCTGAGATCAATTCCTTAACGAAATTCTGACTTAAGATCAAACTTATATAAACACCTAGTTAGCTGCTCCCGTCCAGAAAAAAATCTTTACAAATTGTTACACACACTTAATAACAGTAACCACGAGTCAATACGTAAGCAGTAGACGTCTATAATCTATTGTACTAGACATGGACAAGATTTATTGTGATGACGGCGAAAAGCCTGCTAAGATTACGGTATAAATCACGACTAGGATGACAATTCTGAAAGAGAAAGATAACTCGACGCATGCTTTTTCGCGACATGTTGAAATGATTTTAAAGCAAACGATTGTTTTCCTGTTTTAAATCGAAAGCGGACGAATTATATCGGATGTACTTCCTTAGTCGGGTTCTCTTGCATATTGAAGTCGATAAATTAGGTAGCTATCGTAGGTCAAATATGCGGCGGACAAATTTCCTGTCTTTATTCTGATAAAACTACAGATCAGTCGACTTTAATCTATCAAGTTCTCAAACGCACGTTGACGTTTTTCTTTCTCTTATCCCCTAGACACACGTTCTATTAAGTTGACGGATTAGCACAAATAGTTGTGTACATTTGGTTTTCCTTTTTGGTGCACGAGCTGTATACAGTTTTATAAAAGTGGTGCTGCGACATTGTTTCATTTGAAATCATAATTTTGTGATTCGATAAGTAACTGCTCAATAGGATAAGGTAGGCACAAGCAGAGGAGAAATGTAACAACAATTAAATCAGTTTAAATTTGTCTCACAGTTCGAGTTGGGAGATACATAATGATATACGTATATATACACACATTGAATAACATGAGATTGCATCCTAAGAGCGGTAAATGGAAAGACATTCTGATCAGTATTGAGTACCTCACCTATGACCAAATACCTATTAAAATATTAGCATAACGCTACCAACACGCGGATCCTTCAATGACCAGTATTCAAATTAACAACAGACATACGAAGCCAATGTTTCTACCACCATGGCCTCACAAGCTCATAAGCCAGCTGCAAATCTGTTCCGTCCTTTCAAACTGGACGTGAGTGATATTCAAACTGTTTAATCACGCTACCACGTCGCTATCCGGCCCTAGTTCGACCGTTTTTTGTTCTGAGGGAGTAATCACTTCAGTTTCCTCCTCTCTTTTTTCTACTTGGTCGTCGTTCTCGTCCACTTTCTTTTCAATTTCGAGTTTTTCCTGAGGTGTTGTGTCGGCCATTGCCTCATCGTATGACATAGGCGGTAAACCCAGGTCCCCTCGCCTCTGTCTATAAGCCCGATACGCCTTCTGGATGAGTCGTGCTGCATAATGTTCTTTCTGTCTCATGAGAGTCGAACTTATCGGATTATATTCCACGTTCTCCTTCGGACCACCCGCTTCCGCTGGAATATCTCCAGTGTCTGATGTTCCAAGGAAATTCTTTGTCAAAGCATCTAAGATGTCTCTACAGAAACACTTATCTCCTTCACAAATGGCTATATCTAATTTCACAAGAAGGAAATGATTTGGTTTTGGAACTCTTAAAGGTTCTTCTAGATAATCTACAAAATCTGATAACTTGTCTAACGCTATAAATTGTGTTGCTTCCGGATCGAACTTTTCCCACTTTTCGTAATACATATCAAAATCATCTGGAGTCAGTCCTTGTTGGACGTCCTCTGTTGCCTGACTGAAGTTCTCCAGAATCACCGCTATATACATGTTTACTACAACTAGAAAGCTGATGACCAGGTACGTAACGAGATAGCACACTGCTGTTCCATATATCCCGCAATTACCCTCCTCTGGCTCACAGTCTTCTTCATTAGAAAGCCCAGCAAGGGCTGAATCCCAACCTGCAGAAGTACACATTTGGAATAGCATTATAATACTCCTACCGAAGGTTTCGAAATTGAAGCAATCGTCCAACCCACCTGTGTGTTTCACGTGCATGAAGAAGTTCATTCCAAATGTGGCATAGATAAACATCACTAAGAATAGCAACAAGCCGATGTTAAACAGAGCTGGTAGCGATACTGCTAACGAGAAAAGTAAGGTTCGAATTCCTTTTGCCGATTTTACTAATCGTAAAACACGTCCCACTCGGAAGACACGCACGACTCGCAATAAAGTTGGCGATACAAAAAAAGCCTCCATGGCATCAGCAAGCACAATACCTGAAACAAAGTTAAATAATATTGATACAAATTAATTGCACATGTGATTTTAACTTAAAAATGGTCACGTCTCAGGTATAATCACCATCCAAACAAGTGAATTCGTGGAACACATGTCAGCACCTACCAATGAGTCACCGTAACGTAACAACCACTCAACACTGAAACCTTTAACACATTGTCATATTTCATCAACCCTCGAACAGTCCAATTTGGTTAAACAAGACATGAATTGTTAAGACAACAACGGGAAACGACAACCACTTAGAGTTGAGGACACACCAGTAATGTAATTGAGTATAAACGGATTTGTATAATCTTCAAACCTTCCATGAGCGTTGTCATTGTGCAACTAGAAACTAATTTCTCCGGAATAAGTCGGCCATTTAGAATCTAAGAAGTAATCGATACCCCCACATGAACTTAGCCTGAGTAATGTCAGTTAGATAGGGAACAAGAAGTTTAGATTAAATCCATAAATATTTACTAAAGATATTGACCGCTAAACAGCGTGTGACGGACTGACGATAGCCATATATTCCAAAACAAACAAACAAACAAATGGCAGTTATTCTCTTATATATCAAATCGTTCCATATGATTTCAAACACAACTGAATTCAACTAAAAAACTTTTTTGACAACATCGAAAACATAATATATACAATTTGTTAATATCTGATGTTTTACCGGTAAATTTTAAATTATTACTACATTGTGTATATATTTACCTTGAAAATTTTAATTAAAATAAAATGTATCCCTTTAAAATAAAAGGAAAAAAGATTTACAAAAATTAATGTCGAATAAGTTACTCACCTAATACAGACAAAACTACCACAACGAAGTCGAATATGTTCCATGGAATTTTGAAGTAATATTGTCTCAGTCCTATTATTTTGAGCAAGCATTCAATCGTGAAAATAATGATGAACGAAAGATTGATGTAATATAGCACATCACTGAAGAGAGGCGTCTGTTTGTAGTGCTCCATTGCCATGGTAACCATATTCAGCATTATGACAAGCATGATGCCAATATCAAACATTTGATTCGATGTGATGTCGAAAATGATGGCTGCAGCCTTAATCTGAAAAATAAAAAAATAACACAATGCAGTAGGATAGGGTATCATATTTTAAAAACAAAACATGACCATATAGAATAAAATCATTACAAAAGGTTAATAAATAGGCAAAAAATGAAATAATGAGGTTGTATGTTTCATCTAATATCAATCCCAGTATACGCCTAAAAAGATAATAATCCTGAAAGCTTTTTACGACATTTGAATATTTCTACGTAATGTATGCAATATCAAAACTACGTTTAATACGTACATTGTTTGTGTAAAGAGTAAAACTTTGATTTCTACGAAATGTTTTTTATTATTATTATTAATTATGATATCTTAAAACGTAAAATAAAGAAACCACAGTAACGCGGTTCTTGTGAATGTACATTAACCTTGGACAGTATCTACAGTGAATATACTGTATTATGATTTTAATCAGAATTTCATTCAAGACTTTTCAAATGTTTAATGTGGTTTATAATAACTAGATAAACATTGAAGAGCCATGACAAGAAAACATGAATAGGAGAAAAGCAAATGTATTATAAATCTGAATTAAGTTGATGCTTAATTTACATTAGATAAGGAATATGCAATTCAAAAATAAGACATTAATTTAAAAAAGAATACATTAGTACAAGTATTTAAAGTTTGAGTGAGAAATAATGAAAAAAAAACGTGCATATATATCAAGACAGCCTAACACAAATCAAAAGTGAAATATCAGATATGATTTAAAGTTGTCATGAACGCTACAAATGCACAATGCATCGATAAATAGCCTAGTAATCATTGCATTATATGATATATTCTTGAATAAATATATTACTATGGAAATATCATATAAACTATTATTTTGAGTGCTATAATTTGATTTGATACGACCAACAACACCGAATAGGTGATTTTATTAATTTTCGAACTAAGAATCACGAAAATACGTATATTGAAAAGAAAATAGTTAACATATATTGCAATATATTCAACAATTTTTCGTTATAATTCTAAAGTAATGAAAATGTTATTTTTTAACTTATCGCGAAAAAAAAGAATCATCTAACTTAGATATCGATATGTTATGATTCCGAAAATAAACAAACAAACATCATTCAGTTATTTTTAACATTTTAAAATGGAGCCCGTTTAACTCGAATACGCTTTTTGTTTTTCTAATCAGACATGTATAATATAATCAGCTTTTAAAAATTTACTTTTACTTCATTCTTCTTTTTTCATCTTATTTCAAACATTATATATAAATATCCGGACTGAGTAGGCTTCACTGATTACTTTTATCTTAATGCTATGAGGATTTGGTATAACATCAAGATGCTTAGCAAAAGGTGCAGTGCAAGAGTTTTATAGAATATATATGCTAACGATATACACTACTGTCGTAGTGGGCATGCAAGCACACGAACATGCAGACAATGTGCATATACTGGGACACCACATCAAAAGGATTATATCTATTGAACCGAGCGAATGCTATACTGTTTTCTGTGTTAAGTAAATCCGGTGTCGGTATTCATGTGATTTATCACATTTATTGATTTCAATTTTGAAACACAGGTTACCTTGAAACATGGTACACAATGAAGCTTTGCGATTTTTTGCTTTTTCGCAATAAACTTATTCGTAGATAAATAGTTGTAATTTTTCAAGAATTAAACCAAACTAACACAGAAAAGAGTTTTGGCATTTTTGTTTAGATAAAGGTTTCATTAGGTTAGTATTACAGGATTACAACCAAGATACATTCAAGGGATGAAATGCAGGTATGGTGGGAATTTTACCATTCAGTTAACAGCAGAACATTTTATTCTTTTCTGAATTTAACTGTACAATATTATATTCTGTTGATGACAGTTCCTTTATCTGTGCTGTTGATGAAAACGTTATAGCGAAATACGCGTCACCAAAACAGTCTTGTAGAGACGCAGAATAAATCTCAATCGTGAAATTATAAACGAAATAGAAAATCAACTAAAAACATGGTTCGATCTGATATTAATATATAGTTATTATCATTGAAAAGTTTCGGTGACATTTTGCTATGAGATAACTTTAAAATGATGGGTTAAACAGTTGAAGGAATAATTTAAAACTTTACTTGAATCATTTGTGCGATAAAGTCACGCATTCATTTCAAAATTACTTTAATGTTTAAACGCATACGACTGAAAACAAACTGATGAGCAAGAATGGTCGGATACACAGGCAATCACTTTGGTACTCATCCACGCGCGATAATTGGCATTGTATATAAGGGATGTCATGCTTACTTCTAATTTTAAAGTCAAATGACACATATATTATTTTAATACAAATCATGAACTTAATTCATAACAATGATATATTACAATGAAACTAGCATCCATATAAAAATGTTATTAAGTAAATAAATTCACAACGAAAGATAAAAACAATTTCAACACGGTGAAACGGGGTAAAAATTCAAATCAGCATATCGGCATTCTATTGAATTGAGTGCTGTGCTTTAGTAAAAATTTAAAAAAAAATCCTCTGAATTCTGATAAGATGCACATCCAATCTAGTTGTTTAGCTAATGTGTTCACAACTCCTAGAACAATAATCGAGACGAAGAGAAATTTGTGATTTTGATACAAAATATACTACTGTATATTCTATCGATCTAAAAATGTTAAAATGTGAACGATAGATAGAAAATAAGTGCATCTATTCAGATGAACAAGAGGAATTATTTAAACTAACAGATGGTTTTGGTATTGATTTCTGGGGAGCTTTTGATGACATCCTCTTCATAGCCGCGTAATACTTTTTCTGGTCCTCGGTCATAAACATCTCAAGTGACCCACCAGCCTGCAGAAGGATATGTACACATTGATCAAGTTAGGAAGAGACAAGTACACATGCACCAAGCCAGCAAAGCAAGGATGTCACAGTAGAAAAAGGCACAGATACAACGCCCACATAGACTGACATTGACCAATCAACGCCTTGTATATGACACAGGGAGACTTGAGTGACAGGCCACAAGAGAAGTCATAGGATCTGCTTAGATTATATCATATGCTTGCTTTTAACTGACTTCTGGTCTAGGAATTGATTTCTGGGGTGCTTTGGAAGCCATCCTCTTCATTGCTTTGTAGTATTTCTTCTGATCCTCTGTCATGAAGAGTTCTATAGACCCTCCTGCCTATTAACAGCGAGAATGTGATACATGATGATTTTAGAGGCAAAAATTGAAGAGTTACTTCCCCATGATTATGTCTTGGCTACCTACCTGAGTAAACCAATAAAACGGTACTTACAAAACTCAAACAAAATACCACCAGCAGTAAGCTTGAAACGTAATAAAAAAAAACGCCTGGTGATATATATTTTGGCATGAATAAGAAAAATCATGTCATCTTTTCTAAATTGTTATCGGTAGCTTTATAATTTGAAATTTCCTTTCCAGTGGAACTCTTGCCTTCCTTACCTTTTTCTTCTGTTGATTGAAGTTGTCGATGATGACACCTATAAACAAGTTTAGCGTGAAGAAGGACCCAAAAATAATGAAGAAGACGAAATACAGATAATATAGGATGCTGTTTTCCCTTAGTGGCTGTCCGTTCAACTGCAATTAAAAAAGAATAATAGAATTGTATAAATTATCAAATATAACCAAAGCACTTGATTTCCTTATTGTTATACTTAGATAGTTGTACTTGGGAATGTAAATACTATCTTGGCTCCAGATAAATGCATTGACTATGATTATGTATCTACTACATTAAGTGACATTGAGCTTACCAGCTTTTAAACAAAATTACACTCATTCACTCAAAATATAAATAAAAATCTGTCATTTAACTCTCGTACGTATACACCCATGTTATTATTAATGTTCTACTGTAATTTACAAATTTAATTTTAGTCAGGTAAAATAAATTGAATCCATGACGTTATATACCTGCGTGATGTCAATTGCATCATCCATGATTACAGTCCATCCCTTGTATGTTGCCTAAAATTTATACAGATATAACGTCATTTGTAATCAGAAAGAAAGATTATAATTATATAAGGAAATATGACAATCACGTATATATAAAAGTATAAAAGATTACAAAAAATTAACATAAAAAATATTCGATGTTGAAATATTTCGTTTCTTTATTTGGTGATATCATTTTTTATTATTAAAAAGCTAAAACAACTTTATTATCTTGATGTTTGTTCTTGAAAGTGTTATTTTCATTGACTGATGAACAGGAAAAGAAGCCTTGAGACCTAAATACGTACCACTTGGAACAGAGCTAGATAAGCATTAAGGACATTGTCAAAGTTCACTCTAGCGTTAATCCACTTAAATCCTTCGGTGCTATTACAAATAGTCATGTTCGGAATAACTGATGGTAACACCTTAATTCCTTCTGAATCGATACATTTATGAAATTTTCCAGAGAAAAATTGCACTCCAACAATACCGAAGATCAACCAGAAGACGAGACATACAAGCAGCACATTGAAAATGGAAGGTATAGCTTTAATCAGAGCGTTGACGACCACCTGCAAACAAAGTAAAATATTTTTATAATAAAATACTCTTTCATTTTCGATAAATATAATGTCCTCTACACATAATTAAATTTGTAATATTTGAAGAAAAAAAGAAAAGAACTTTACCATAAATAGATGGGATAGTTTCGTGTTTTTTTTTTTTTGTTGTTGTTGTTGTTGTTGTTTTTGCTTTTGCTTTTTCTATTAGTGAAATAAAATCAATCTTTGAAGATATTGTTCATTGGTTGGATGTTACATAGCAGAGATCAAAAACAAATACTGAAACATGAACGGTAAAAGCTCCTATTATCCTATATATATTACCAAATTCTGCCCCTTGTTAGAAAATTATTTGCTTTTTTGAAAACGCCATAATATCAACTTTTGTCAACCAACAGCAAAGCAAACAACGGATTATAAAAAATGTGATGAAAGGTGATAGGTCTAGCTACCACACAATATTAAATTTTAAGGGATCAAAAAACTGTCGAGATGACCCATTAAGTCGAATAAACACTGACTTGTAACTAAATCAAACGATGACGAGATGACCCATTAAGTCCAATTAACACTGACTTGTAACGTGATCAAACAATGACGAGATGACCCATTAAGTCGAATTAACACAGACTTGCAACGTAATCAAACGATGTCGAGATGACCCATTATTACGAATTAATTTGTAACGTGATCAAACGATGACGAGATGATCCATTAAGTCCAATTAACGCTGCCTTGTAACGTGATCAAACGATGACGAGATGACCCATTAAGTCCAATTAACACCGACTTGTAACGCGATGAAAGGATGACGAGATGACCGTTTAAGTCGAATTAACACTGACTTGTAACGTGATCAAACGATGGCGAGATGACCCATTAAGTCCAATTAACACTGACTTGTAGCTTGATCAAACGATGACGAGAAGACCCATTAAGTCCAATTAACAATGACTTGTAACGTGATCAAACGATGACGAGATGACCCATTAAGTTGAATTAACACTGGCTTGTAACGTGATCAAACGATGGCGAGATGACCCATTAAGTCCAATTAACACTGACTTGTAGCTTGATCAAACAATTATAGTTTTTGTGAAGACCATTACTCTTTAACCACTTTCACTAACACGGTGTCAATAACGGATGCGACTTCCGCCCCTTACGTTTCACTAGCGGTAGGGCAACACCAGATTATGACAGAATCGGTACCTCACTGTCATTCTATCTATAGGGGGTGGTACAAGCGGATTAATGAAATATCAATTGCAGGCAAGGTAAATATCAATTCTGTAAATATATGAAATATCTGTTAAATTTGAAATGATGTTCGTTCGGGCTTGTTCATAACATTTTGATAAGATAATCTATTATAAACTGCCTGCTAAAACTTCAACGATTTTTCTTTAAATGAAGTGGGTACATGCTGAACACACTTACCCTCATTCCCTCCCATCTAGATATAGCTCTGAGGGGACGAAGAGCTCTTAGGGTCCTCATTGCTTTGAAGGCTCCAACCTCACCAGTTCCCATGAATTCAGCCACCAACATTACCAGGGAAATCTGAAAGGATCATAAAACATCAGTGAAATAATTGAACGGTGGTCCCACAATGCTTCAATAATTGGCCAATCTCGAGCAATGTATCTTTACTACTAGGCAGAGTAGAGCAAGCCAACAAAATACAGGTGTAATAGTTGGGCGGTCCTACAAGGCTTCCATAATTAGCCAAAATTCAAGCAGACATCCTTAGTACTAGTCACGGTAGAACTAGCTAACACAATTTAAGTGCTGATGGATACGTCGTATGAAAACCTACTTTACACAAATGTTAAACGTTGTTGGAACATTTCTTGTTCATGATTATAATCCAGATTTTTTTTTATAAATGCTGTGTATTACAAATTAATCAGTATCTTTTGTCAGTAACAAGTATTCGATTTTCGTTCTCACTGAATAACTTGATGGATATATTAACATAGAAGACAGAAAAATATCAACCCGAATGGTAAGATTCTTAAATGTCTAGCCCGATGCTCTATCGAGGGCCAGACATTAAAGAATCTTACCCGATGGTTGAGGTTTGTCCGTCTTACTCCTAGAGAGGAGTTTGATTATTTTTCTCCAACATAAAATACAAGCGGTAATTTCACGAAATGTAAACAATGATTTCAAAATTTCAAGCAGATCGGAGTTGTCTTCCTTAATCTGCTACTGTTGACGTGATGTCAATGCAATTGTTATGACATGGAATTTCCAAATCTACTCTAGGGTAAGACAGGTATATATATATATCCCTGATCGAAAGTGTGTAAAAATGGAGGTTCAGGAACTTACAAGAACAATGACAAAGTCAAGCCAACACCATGCATCTGTAAAGTACTTCTTGTATCCAAAGGCTAGCCACTTAACAAACATTTCCAGGATGAAGATTGTAGTGAAGACTTTATCCATGTAGTATAATATCGCTTTCAAGATAGGCCTTTCTGGTAGGTATATGTCCTCAATCGCCTGTCAAATAGAAACATAATGGAACGTCTGTGACCAGAGTAATAAAAGATAATGATGAAAATGTTTTACTTGAACAGTTCAACTATATTTTCAAAAATGTACAAAGAAGAGGAAATCAATTCCAGTGAAAAGCAAGTTATGTATACTTTGCGGGTCATATGGTAAGACAATGCGTTCAATTGGCTTAATTCCTCAAAACAAGGATGTATACAACGATTTCTAAATGTTTGCACCAACTAAAATAAAGGAAGCATGAGTCGGCCTGCATCATTTACAAACTAATGTGCATGGACGGAGGAATTGTATTCATATCAAAATGTTCTCGAAATAATAATTACTATAGCAAAATGTTTTGGCCTGATGTTGTTGGGTTTTTTTTTTCGTTTTTTTTTTTTTTTTTTTTTTTTTTTTTTTTTTTTTTTTTTTTATCTTGGAAGGAATATCAAGAGAGCATGTAAATATCTGTATGAATATTAGAAATGGTGCAGCACCAGCATCAACCTATATTGTGGTCAAATCATGAGCTTAAAGTGGTACAATTTACAGATACTATTTCAGGAAACACCAGGAGTATTCAGGGGTTATATGGCACGGAGCGGTTTTATGCACAAAATTGCCCGCAGTTTGTTTCGGTATTTACCGTATAACTCCCCAAAACTAATCATTGTTATCCCTTATAATCTAATTTTAAAAGACAGACAAAACTTGTTCATTCATAGCGGATGTATATTCATTAATTTCTGATAAAAATAAAACCCAGAATAGTTTTGAACAAAACACAACATGGCGCTTTTATTTTATTGTCGAGCATCTTTAACCAATCAGAAGTTCTGCGCCGAACATTGCGGTATACGACGCCATTACCTTTCTGTGTTGTTTATTGTTAAGGTTATACAATATCACCTGTAAATGTTTAGCATAAAGGATAATGAACTATAAATAAACAATGCCAATATCTTACCAATGCTAGGCTACTGGCCAGGATCATAATGATAATGAACTATAAATAAACAATGCCAATGCCTTACCAATGCTAGGCT
>NW_018480021.1:87743-149727 GCF_002113885.1 Mizuhopecten yessoensis | reverse complement strand
CAATATCTTACCAATGCTAGGCTACTGGCCAGGATCATGATGATAATGAACTATAAATAAACAATGCCAATATCTTACCAATGCTAGGCTACTGGCCAGGATCATGATGATAATGAAGGTTTCAAAGTAGTTGTGCTCAACCATTGCAAACGCTTTGCATCGAATGTTCCACCACTTTTTTCCTGTATCAGAATTTTCAAAACGAATGCAACATCCACAATGCTTTCTGCATATTTGACACCAACAATCATCCGGGTAACTTGCAAAAACGACATCTACTTCATTGATCTCTGGATCCCCTTCCGCGTCGACCATGTTTAGGCGCTCCTTTGCATCGTCTGAGAGCGTAGAACAAGAACCTGAAGAACTACCATCCATATCTTTATGACTTTTCAAGGTTGCTCGACTAGCAGGTCTGGTAGAGGACTCCGATTGCTTGATAGGAAAAGGCGTAAAGATATAACAAGAGCCATGATGTCACTGTAAGTGTACGTGTATTACATGGTTAGTCAGGGGTTATATTTATATGCAATTGGACAAAATCTTGTCATTCCTAAAATAAAAGGAGGATTTCGAAGAATTTGCTATGTTCCCTTATTGGGCCCTGCCCCTCTGTCCCCAGGGGGTCAGACCAATCGTTGATACAAAATTAGGTCCCCTTCACCCAAGGGTGATTTAGACCAAACATGGACATAATCCTGTCATTCCTACAGAAGAAGAAGAATTTAAAAGCTATTTTTCCTCTTTGGCCCTGCCTCTCTGCCAAAAGGGGGGTCATACCCTACGTTAATACAAAAATGGTTCCCCTTCTATCAAGGGTGCTTCATCCCAAATTTGGACAAAATCCTTTCATTCCTACAGAAGAAGAAGGATTTTGAAGAATTTGCTATGTTTCCCTTATTGGGCCCGCCCATCAGGCTCCAGTGGGTCCTAACCCACCATTTATACGAAATTGATTTCCCTTTCAAATATGATGCTACTGTTCGAATTTGGTCCAAAAAAACATACCCAAGGTAGAAGAAGAAAACTAAAGCTGTTCCTCTAAATCCCTTTTTTGGCCCCGCCTCTCTGTCCCCAGGGGGATCAGACCCACCGTTTAAAGCATCCTTGAGTGAAGGAGAACAAATTTTGTATATACCAAATTTGGACGAAATCCAGTCATTCCTACAGAGGAAGAAGGATTTTGCTATTTCCCCTATTGGGCCCCGCTCCTCAGTTCCCAGTGCGGCCACACTCAACGTTTATACAAATTACTGTAGAAGAAAGATATTAAACGTTTTACCTCTATTTCCCCTATTTGGCCCCGCCCCCTTGTCCCAGGGGGTCCACACTAACCCTTTACACAAAATTGAGTCCCCTTGGCCCAATGATGTTCCAGACTAAATTAGGATAAAAATCATATAATCCCTACGGTAGAAGAAGGATTTTAAAGGTTTTACCTCTATTCCCCCAATTGGACCCGCCCCTCTGCCCCGAGGAGGGCCACACCCACCATTCATACAAAATCTTATCCCCTTCGCCCTTTGACACCTGACCGCGATATTTGACACTTTAACCACTACCTTTGACACTTTGACTGCGACTTTTGACATTTTAACCACGACCTTTGACACTTTGATAGCAACCTTTGACACTTTAACCACGACCTTTGACACCTTGACTGCGACTTTTGACATTTTAACCACGACATTTGACACTTTGACTGCAACCTTCGACACTTTGACCACGACCTTTGACACCTTGACTGCGACTTTTGACATTTTATCCGCGACCTTTGACACTTTGACTGCGACATTTGATACCTTGAACAAGACCTTTGACACTTTGACCGCAACCTTTGACACTTTCATCTGAACCGATGACAAACAAAATCTAATTATGTGAAGTATTCAGAATAGCCTTTCAATGGTGTAAATATAACACTTTATTTGTTGCGGAAGTTTTGATATATTACAAACAAGCTTTTCATTTTAGAAGTGGTCAAGCAAGATCTATACCCGTAACGTTAACATTTTGTCTTTGACCAATGACCACCAAAATCAAATTAGGTGTAGAGCTCAATACATTTGTATTACCATATTATGAGGTAAAAATAAACTGAATTTGATAAGGCGGTTGTCAGATATCTTATATACAACATCTTTTCTTTAAAAAGCGGTAAAGTGTGATATTTGACCGTGGTATGGACCTTAATATTACAATACTGTGGTGTAAATATGAAGTTTATTCGTTCAGGGTTTTATTGGATATCTTCTACACAAACTGTGTACTACTGACGGACAGAAGGAAGCACGGACACAGACAAAACGATTACTTAATATCCTCTTACTTGGGGGGGGGGGGGGGGGGGGGGGGGGGTATGTGTGTGTATAAACAGTTTGCTTACACTGCATATTGTGAATGTTATATGAATATAGGGAAAGGTAACGCTCAAACAAGCAGGAAGCAAACAACGCATGCTCTTTTTTTAATGATCACTTACTTTGTCCATGTCCGTTACGCTTATCGTAGCACTGTCCACTATAAAAGAAAATATATCATATTTATTGACATATGAAAATTATATGTGTTTTATATATATGTATTCACTGTTATCTTACTCGTTTCCTTTTTGTCCACATAATACTTCAAAGGTTTTATTCTGCCAATATAACAATAAATGACAACGCGAAAGAAAAAATATTGAACGGAGGCAAGAGTGTTCTGTTTAACGGTGTATTAACATTAAAATTAGGAATTATTGAACTTAGCAATCACTTAATTCAAACAACTTTCTGATTTTTCTTTTTCCGATTAACCGTTATTACTTCCCCTTTATGTGTTTTTCTTGTTAGAAATTTCAAATCTCAACAGGAAAACGTTTAGCATGCGACTTCATAATATAAATTCAATATTCCTGTTAAAATAACATTACTATTGTACTATATTAGTTTAATATATTGAAGAAAAGTACCAAAGCGTAAAGGAAGGCTCAATGTCGATACAGAATAGGTCAACGTTTTATAAGAATAAGGTGAAAAGTGGATATTGCAAACAATATAGCATTTCAGATTTTATAACAAAATAATATAAGTGAGTTAGAAATAACAGTATTTTGTGCAATTTAAATGCCATCAAGATAAAAATGTGCGTGGGAATATTTCTGAAAATAGTGCGATGTAAACTATCATAACAGACATGTCTGTGCATAAAAAGCGTTGAAAATGCAAAAGCGTAGAGAAAGAATAATGGATGGGAGGAGGAATAAAGGAAGCAGAATATTTTTTTATAGAAATCATCATGCTAGGGATAGACGAATACTAGTATAAAAGACGGAATACAAAACAAAAAGCAAAAACGTATTCAGGCAATGAAAATATATCTAAATTAAAATTGATTACGGAGAGAATGAGAGACAGACCGACAGAGACAGAGGACAAGGAATGTGAGATATACAGAGAAAGAAAGAAGGAGACAGAAATATGTACATTTGTATATGTATTGGATATATAAAAAATAGCAAATCAACAGAAACGGAGATAAAGTGATAGTGATAAATTGAAAATCATGTAGAAAATGAGATAGAGTTAAATAAAATTTGATTGACAGCTATAAAGTTTGCATAAACCAGAAATATAAAAGAAAAAGAAGACTGCGAGAGAATCATATCTACTTAAAAAAAAGCCAATAAAAACTAATACTAGAACAAGTATAGATGTTATAAAAAACGAGAAATTAAAGTTAAACTGAGAGACAGGTCTATTACTTAGGCTGCAAGAGAGTTATGTATACTACAAGAAACGATCTGATATCAGAGATAAGATATAGACTGCGAGAGAGTTATAGATATTCATATCAAAGAGATGAAATGTAGTGTGGGAGAAATGTTTAGACAAACAAAATGAAGAGTGCGAGAGTTTTAGATGCTTGAATAGATAGAGAGAGGAAGAAGTTAAAGAATCGATATATCTCTCTATATATTTAGAACAATGAAGGACAGAGAGAAATAACGAGAGCGAAAGATAGCCAGTTACATACAGAGAAATGTGTAGAGATAATCACGTAAATCACCAGAGACACAGAGATAGAGAGAAAGAGATTGCAAAAAAAAAAAACATTTTGAATGAGCAACCGTCGAGGTTAAAACATTTTGCTTGAGAGATTTTGAGGTATTTGAGTGGGTGAAAAAGGACCTGTAGGCTTGTTGGCGGTGGGAGTGGGCAGCTCGTGGCTCTTTTCCAGTTTACCGTTACGGGTAACAGCTGGTTGTCCGTCTGATAATGGTTCCTTTCCGTTGATTTCGATCCTTGACAGACTTGGAGACACAACCGGCAAGATAGGGGGCTTACTTTTACGCTGCATTTTCACCTTCACACATACAATAATGTTAACTTTCACCCATGAGCCGAAGCTGAAAAAAACAAGGACACACAGTTTAAGTCAACACCCCAAACCTATAAGATGTAACTACATTTGTTACAAAATGGAGCATCATTTCTTGTAAAATTTTAATTTTATAATCTGAAACATTCTTTTTCCGAACTTAAATATATGTAGAAAACTGAATGACGTTAAGTTGACAATGCCAATAACATTAACCTTTAAATTCCTAATAACACCCAATTACTGATTTCTAAATAAGACATAATAACACTATGATCATACCCACTAAATAGATAAAACAAATCCTCTTATTACTACTAACCATAAGCGCACAAGGTCCGTGTAATACTTAACATCAAAATTCTATTTTTAATATTCAGATGTATGAATGAAGCCAAATTTCATAAAGTAACAAAAAATCTAATATTGATTTGAATTCTTTAATTTTTTCTACTTTTTTTAGAATAATAAACTCTAGGTTTTGATATATTAGGTTTTCGATAAAAATAAGATAAAACGTCTTACTATGAACAATTAAATGATTGTGGAAAAGATTCGTTTCGACTAGACCTGTAGATAACCAAAAGGTCATGAGATTTTTAGTTTACCTTTATAACGCGAGAAGAAACTCTCACAGATTCAAGCATACCGTGAAAAATTGATCTGGTACGATACAAGCATGTATTCATGACCATCGCTAGGGTTATTCGTGAATTTGACCATCGCGAATATCTTATTACAACAAAAGCTGTAAATGCGAAAATTCAGTCAAATGTAATATATTCTTACATACATAATATTTTCATATTCATTTCCCTAATGTAATGCAGTAACCAAGTTAAGTTGATTGCTTTTCAGCAAGAATTGTTATATCGCAAACAATTGTTTTATCCAACCTACCGTTTGAACCTGCTGATTGCTTCCAGAAGTTTATTTGGTTCAGCCTCTTCGGTACCAGAATCCTGTAAACTGTCTGCTCCAAACGCGCTCAGCAAACAAGCGAGAAACAGGTTCAGTACCTAATGATTATACCAATATAGTCGAAATAAACCAGTCATATCTTGAGATAAATGTGTAAGAATACAACATATAACTTGAATGCATTTTCGGTCTAGACATCAGCAAAACAACATTTGAACGTTTTAAAAGTTGATTATCTTTTAAAGATCATCTTTTTAAGAATAGTCAAGGTATGTAATGTAGTTTGCAGTTTATTGAAACAAAACATTTATAACAAGTGCTTGAAAGTGTCATTTACATTGCATCGGTACATAAGATAACAGCATTCTACAGAAGCATAAAGAGTTTTGATAATTGTAATGAATGTTGATATTCCTTTAAGTTATTGTTTTCATTTCCAAAAACAACCACGACATCAATTGAGTTTTGGATATTTATAATCTACGAATATTAATGAGACTGGAATTAACATACCAAAATATGAAACTTTCAATGGTTAATTTATTCCATCATAAAGAAATATATACCGTTGCAGATATTCTGATTGACATTGTATATAATATGAAGGAAAATGTTAATCGTTTCTTTTATAATGCAAAATACATAGACCCAAATAAATATATCCACAATATCAGCAATTAGAATTACATGTTTGAAATCAAAGTCATGTTTATACCATGAAGTAATTAAAGGACAGGAATTGCTCATGTTATCAAATATTGAAGCATCTATTACACAAAACAATAACCGATTCAAGATGTCAACAAAATACCAATAACTAAATAAATCAAAATTCATATTAAGGAATATATATATATTAAATATTGGAGCATTTATTACGTGTAAAATAACCTATGTCAGCTCTAATTTTCCAACAACATTATTAAATATATTTTTTTTAATTTTTTTTTTTTACATGCAAAATGATGAAATAGCACTCACAACTAAATTCCCTAACACCATAGTCAGCAGGAAGAAGGGTATACATTGAAGTCCAGCGACACGTCGGCATCCCCACATTGATTCAATCCACTCCCCACACAGTACTCGGAATACAATCATGAATGAGTGCAAAAAATCCGAAAAATTCCATCTTGGGAATTCCTCGTCATGGTAGGTCCCATTTGGACCGTACGCGTCTTTGTATGAATCCGAGAACAACTGTTGACCCATCACAGCAAATATGAATACCACAATACCTAGCACAAAGGTAAGGTTTCCTAAGGTGCCTACTGTTCTGGCCACTATACTTATCAACATGTTCAGTGTAGGCCAGGACTTTGCCAGCTTAAACACACGTAACTGTCAAATAAATAAAAATAAAAATGTAAATAAAATGCAATCCAATGTTAACATGATAGACAACAAACAGATTCATCAATAAACAAGACATGATATATATTAAGAAATATGCATTCATACATATTTCTTAAACTTCTATATAAAATATCGAAGCATCTATTCAAATAAAACAACAACCGATTCAAGATGTCATTTAGACAACAAAAGTATCCATCAAAATACAAATTATACTTAATATTTAAGAATATTTGAGCATTTATTTCGTTTGAGATAACCGACTGAAGATGTAAAAATAGAAACAATTAGGGTGATTTGCGAATAATTTTAAAATTAAATTTACAAGGGGAAACATGAAGTTGTTATTGCACTTAACATTTACATTTGTTTATTCTACATTAGTTCGATAATCATTAAGAAAACTGCATTTCACAGTTTAGAATTCTTTTTAGACATACCAATCTGAAACTACGGAGCACGGAAAGTCCAGACACTCCATCCAACGCAAGTTCAAGGAAGCTAAGGAATACAATGACACCGTCAAAGCAGTTCCATCTATCCTTCAGATATACTATTGGGCCTAAAGCAATAACTTTGAGAAACGCCTCGGTTGCAAAGATAGCAGTGAACACCTGAAAAATACCAAGTGTAAGTAAAGTTATAATCCTTTATCTAACTAAACTCTTTACTAAGCTCATAAATGCCCTGCCGTCACATGAAGTTAATTTACTCAAATTTGCAAGTTAATCGCAAAGACTTGCTTCTTAAAGAGTCATGTTTCTTCTCCCATCTAGTTTGGTCCTCAATTCTGTTACAGTGACATCACGTTAACTTTCGTCTCAAAGATGTTTCAACATAAAAGGTAAACCACTTAAATATGTTTCTTATCATGTTGTTAAATAATAACAAGGTATGGATAATTTTTGTTCACGTATATGTTCAAATTCATTAAATAAATAGATGATTTAATGAAAGTAATTGTTAACAACTTACTTATAAGGCGATTAGATGGAAATTATTTTATGTAGCAGTTACCTCATGTCTTTAATCATAGGTTTATTACCTTATGATGTCATATCACCAATTTATATACATATATGCCATTCTTTCTAAGGATGTTTAACTATATTTGTGAAGGCTATACATATGGCACTTATTATCTAAAGAACTTGTAGAATGCTTGCTAATTTATGCAGGTCACAACGTAATGCATTTTGTTACAGTTGCCCTGATACTGAAAACGTTAACCTCAATTAAAAACAAAAAATGTCAAACGTTATTGTTTTTATCATAGTATAGAAATAATTGAAATATTGTTCAATAAAATCATACATAATTGCCATTTGCCAGAATATTTTCTAAATTCTTGGACATCCCGTAATGATCCATTCCCATGAACGCAGTGTTGACAACGATACAGATTGTGATGAAAAAGTCAACGAAGGCATCGAGGATGAACCAGGCCACGCTTTTCTGAAACATCAACCAACAAGGGCAACAAGTCCAGCTGCAGAATTTCAGGTACAATCTGTCCTTCAGAGGAATAACGGGTTCGCCCAAATCACTGCTCATAAAACCTGAAAGGAAAAAAAGTTACATAAAATGTACTTATTTTGACTGTCTTAATTTTCACGTCTTCTTGATTGATTTGATAGATATTTCGAGCGTATGATATGGGGATTTTGATTATTACTTTGTATGAGATAGCATAAGAAATTAGCTATATTGTTACATTGTTATCGTTTCCTACACAACGTTAATGCTTATGAATTGATAAATGACGTTAGTATTATTAATTTGACTGTCAGAAAAATAATATGCATGAACGAGTTGAATCAATTATACTGAAGTAGAATGGATAATTAGTCCGAAATATGGCCTTTACTCAGCCAGCAGTATTTCATACGCAAAACGCACCTGTACAGAGTTAGAGTATGATAAAACAATGGACCTTTACAGAGCTAGAGTGTGATAAAACAATAGACCTTTGCAGAGCTAGAGTGTGATAAAACAATGGACCTTTACAGAGCTGGAGTGTGATAAAACAATANCAGAGCTAGAGTGTGATAAAACAATGGACCTTTACAGAGCTAGAGTGTGATAAAACAATAGACCTTTACAGAGCTAGAATGTGATAAAACAATTGACCTTTACAGAGCTAGAGTGTGATAAAACAATAGACCTTTACAGAGCTAGAGTGTGATAAAACAATGGACCTTTACAGAGCTAGAGTGTGATAAAACAATAGACCTTTACAGAGCTAAAGTGTGATAAAACAATGGACCTTTACAGAGCTAGTGTGTGATAAAACAATGGATTTGAAATGTTATGTAGTAGTGTGAATCGCTTTTGCGGTAAACCGCATTGCTGTGTCAGTTTTACTTGTGAAGATGAAATCAACTTCAGAGTTTTATTTCGACTTGGTGTTCGAAGAAGACGAAGCAACACAAAGGGAGTTATTTCCCTTGTCAGCAATTCATCTCGTTTTTTGCTGTGTATTATTGATTCCTAGAGAGCAATGTCGATGGAGGATTGGAAGTGGGCAAGTTCCCATTCAACCCTTGTAGTTGACTTCTTATAAAAAAAAAAAATCCAAAAACTTGAATTTCTAACAACTATTTTTCTGTAAAAAGTATCAACTTTGCAGAAATGATTTAAACAACTATGTTATCAAAGATATAATGGCAAAAATATGTTTTATCCTAACGATTCTTTGTAAAACTCTGTGTATCTTAATCGACCTAAAAATCTCAATATGCAAGTATTTTTCCAAAAAGACAAACAATTCGCCAAACTTGAAATTGATGGTAAAGAAGTTTATATTCGGAAAAAAGAAATGCCAAACAAACATGTAAAGTCACATGTAATTTAAAATGCTGTTTTTTAATAACGTATTCGGGTTCGATATTTTGTGGAGGTAATGTTTAAAACTACAATTGGGCCAACGCCTACATAAGAGTAATAGAGTGACACGTACTTCCTCGATGACCGGAGGCAGTTTCCAAAAGTTCTCGGATGACGGTCACATCTACAAATAATATCACATGAAGTACATATAGTTTCAGCTAAAAAAAATACATGGTTAATGAAAAAAGGTATACAGATCACTCTGACTTTAACTTCAAGGTATGGCGCTTGCAAGCTTGAGTGTCGGTAATGAAATCTAGGAAATCAACAGTTTTAAACCTAATATTGGAACCATGCAATGTTAAACACATCCCTCTTAAACGTTCTTCATAAAATCCAATTCTAACAAAGTTTTCAACGCTTAACGCCTAATTAAACAGATTCAATCAACTAAGAAAAACTTATCTTTTTTGATCGGAGGACTATAATGAGTTTTAATTGCGTTATCTGAGAAATTATTTTTACCTTTTTTCGACAGCAAACCATCATACATTTATTTGTATTCTACCAAATGATGTACCTAACATTTACAATTTATAAACTTGAATTTGAATATGAAAATGCACTGTCTTTTTGAAATTTCACATTTGTTACCTTTCATGTCTACATCCGGGACACTTGGAGTCCGGCAATCGTTTGGATGACCTTTCTTTTCCCCCTCGCGGTCTGACATTGAACCCTTTAATACAAATGAAAACATTGAAATAACCTACTACATATCAGATTGCAATTAAAATGTCTATCGAAGGAAGGATTAAAATACAATAAAAGGTATATGTTATACACTCTTAAGCTAATGCTGTTTTTACATGTTGGTGTTAATATGTCATTCCTTATAAATCTAACAAAGGAAAAAAAAATATGAAAAATTGTACAATATTTGTTAATATTTCATTTAATAGTCATAGAGGTAGTTTAGATCATTTCAAATTATTAAACAAATTAAATATGTCAACATATTATTTACAATAAAGACATTTGGCGAACAAAAGCATTTTTCCCGAAAATATGTGGTTTACTTTAAATTTTCACGAACAGTCACATACTTTGAGGAAGAAGTATAAAATTTAAACTTTTCAATTGGAAAATAATGTAAATTTTGATATATAATTATAACCATAATCGATAACAGGAGTTCAGTAAACATGTCTGTAACATTCAATTCTTTGGAGAACACGTTTTATGACTGATTAGTTGACAACTGTGGTTTCCGAAACGGACGCCCCCTTATATGCACTTTTGATAAAAACTGTATGACGTCAGTCAGCAAAGACAAAGCATTTACAATAACTATTGACTGAAGACACGTAAAAGCATAATCAGGTTTGTGTATGAGTATGTGAGTGTCATTAGCCATTTTTGATACTTGAAACCCTATTCAAATAAACTTCAAGTACCACCTGATGGCAAGGTTTTGCCATTCTATATTTAGAACCGGAAGTTCGTGATTGTATTATTGTCTAGTGATATCAATTGCATATGTCAAATTTTTCAAACAAACGTCTATCCTAGAATTTGGTCTTTGTTGATAAATTAAATAATTAACAACCAGCCATAAAAATAAAAGACGAAAAACTGACTTTTAATAAAGCAAAATGTAAACATTATAATGCTTCATTTAACTAAAATAATCAACAGAAATCTTAACAAAAGCAGCACCTTTTTAAAACTATAGCTATTTGATGCAGAAAGAAAAACAAATAAAGATACACATTCACGCTACATTGTGATCTTCGTTCACTTAGGACTGATCAGTTGTACAAAATACCAAAGAATGATAACCCATGTTTGAAGTGTTCTGAAACATATTTCAAAATACAGCAAAAGAGAAATAGTATCCAGAAACAAGAACTTGAAAACTTAAAAACGAAATTTTGAAACAAGTTCATTTGATGATCATGCAATGAAAGGTTCGGGCATTTTTGAGAGAGAAAAAAAGTTCAAGCTTAAGTAACAACTGAACACATCTTGCGTTACAAAAGCACTGTCTAAGTTAGCGTTCAGTAGAGCTCAATATTAGATAACTCCACCAAAATTATTTACCAGAAAGAGACAATTTCAGGAAAATAAATTTCAGAACGATAAACCAATATCCTCTGTAAGAACATTTAAGGCCACAATAACGTCTCTCTAGAATTCCCCAACCTGACTATGCGTGATATCTTATAGTCACAGCCAAACAACACTATTCACTTAAAAATATTAAAAGGCTTACGGCACATCTCAATATACAAATAAGAGCATTTAAATGCAAATAATACCAACATCATATCTGAATGGATGAACCTGTTATCAGTGCTTCAGAATATACTGCCTTGATCTGCTGCTTCGACTATTGGACTGTTTGAATATGGTTCATCTTTTGAATTATGGACTTCTCGTTTAGCGTAATTTGAATAAAGACGACCCGTGTAGTGAAGTGTGTTTTTGAACGATTGATAGACCAACCATATATAGTTAAGTGATTGGTTCAATTTTGATAGTTTTTTGGTGACCACATCCGTAGAAAATCGTGTCTCGAAACTGGAATTCTCAAGAAACGTATTTGGTAACGGGAGGTGACTCCTGTCTACAAGGTTAAAATCCTTAAACCTTCAATACAATGCCGGGTTTGTTACCGATTGGAGCTAATTCCATATAGAAACTGACTTTAATCCCTAGTCGCACTTGAACTGACAAAGCTAAAGGACGTTGTCGGGTTTATTGTTAAACACTAGATTTATGGAAATTATTTCAACTCTCTAGCGTTTATCAATAATACAGATAAGAAATCAAAATAAACGAATTGATAAGGTACCCCGCCAAAATTTGTATAGGGAGCACCTGTTATTACTATCCCCAGTTAATACAGAACAGATTAATAAATGTATATGAAACTACACACGCCTTAAAAGACCATCTGTTCACTATTACCTGTAAATAAAGATATGTGTATAACTGTCATATGTTTATTAAAAGCCTCTCTGTGAAGCTCACATGAATAGGAAGACCACCTGCCTATAAAGACCACATGCATATAAAGCCCACCAACTGTCTATACCAATCTTCATAAGAATGCCATAGAGATAGCTTTACTGTATCGTAGGAAATTTTCGCGGAGGATTCTTTTACTATTATACCATAAATATAATGAGATGAACGAAAAGACTTGTTTACCATTGTTATGCTAAATATTGGAATTATGCGCTATTTCAATATGATATTTTACGTTATTTTGTTAAAAATCATTTGTAAAATAAATGTCATCAATAAAATACAAATTACCCTCGTGAGCGCAATATTTCCCTGGCTATGTCGCTCGAAACATATTCCCCGCGAACTAATTCTGATCTAGAAAACCGCGAAATTAAACATCCATACAGTATAACAACCCGTTGATAAAGTCAACATTTCTGCTTATTTTATGATATCTGTTAAATATATAGGTTAGCTTACATAGATTGCACATCTATAATACTTGTTTTTCTATAACACATTTTATTATTTTTTAGTACATGAATAGTGTCCCCTAAAATCTCCATAATAAGCCATGGCGCTTATTTTCAATTCTGGCAAGGAATCAAAGAAAGCCGGCTTTTTTCAAGAGAGTCTTATTTTCTAAGGCATTTAAACAGTAAGTCTTCATTGGCATATTTCAACAACTTTTGTATACGAACAAAATTATGCAATACTAAATCCTGTAATGTAATAGTTACATGTAAGACCGAGTTAAGCCGACCGGGAAAATATGGTTCTTACCTTTAATCTAACGCATATTTCAAGACCAACTTACTTGCAATGACAGTTTATTATCGTTATATATATTTTTGACTGCAAGGAATCTAAGGTTTATTTTCAATGCTGGCCTATTTTCAAATCAGACTTATAATGCATTTTAGGGTATTTAACCAAATTTATGCAAAGGAAAAAATTGGCCGTGACATTTCATTAGTTTGGTAACGATAGGTATGACTAGTTAGTACAATATTAGTAGGAATTACCTGGATGGCTGGTTGGGATATGGCACATTGACGATCGCGTTCACCATTTAGTACCGATGATTGTTCATCAAGTTCACACCTAGTATACAGAACCTGTTCAAAAGTCACTAAACTATATCTTATGTTTAACCTTAGTTTGGACGACCCAGACAAATGATATACGCTAGCTTGGTATAATCACCTACATGCATATACATGTCCATATGGAAAAATATATGTCTTTAGTGCTATTTAAACTAAACATAAAACCGATAAATATTGTTCAGTTTACATCTATATTTATATTAAAGATATTTATATACCTTTTTTCTATATAATAATAAAATTCGAATTTGTTTATATATATATATATAAATTATAATTATATCAATTTTGAAAATGAATTGAAACTCCATTCATGAAAAGTTATTCATTTTTATACAAGTTTATCCAAACATATAAAAAAAAAAAGGTTAGTACTTCGATGTCACCAAATCGAAGACATATAAGTTTATTAGTGAAAAGGCTATACATTATTTAAGCAAGCACTGTGTGCAAGATCATGGTCGATATTTCCACTGACCACCATGCCGTCCATCACCAAGCGTATCTTCAGGATGTCTAACAGGGCCGAGAATGTGTCATTCATAGAAATATAAACGTATTACCCGCACTCGTCTGGCAAAAGTAAAAGCACAATCAATTGTAACCGGCGATGTATCACCTATTTATCGATTTATTATCTATTTTTTTATTGAAGAGTTCAGATTGAAATTCGAACAGATTACAAACGTGTTAGTTCAAATGTTTATTTACAGCAATTGATTCTTACTTCTAATTCTCGAAGTCGAATACGAACTAAAGGTCCCGATCGGACGTGAAAATATATTGGGTCACCTGCTCGACGACATGGGTTTTCTCCGGGTACTTCGGTTTCCTCCCACATTAAGACCCCTGCGCGCTAACATCCGGGCCAGCAAGAGTGATGAATACAAGTTGAAATAACTTGTTCCATAATTGTTGTAAAATAAATAACGTTTATTTTAAAGAAATTACGACTTTAGTAGATATGGACCTGGTTTTTCCTACTCTGATAAGCTGAACTAAATTACGTTAAGTATATTTCAAAAGAAATATATATATTATTTTGTGTATTCATTTAATTTCATATTTATTTAATTGATTAAAATTCCAATCTAAAATGTCGTGTATGATAATTGAAACTTATCGACTTAAGAGAAGAAACATTTTTTTTGTAAACCTTCAAATAGTTCTCATCAATCGTATTTTGAATAAAAAAAAGCGTTAACGACACTTCAAGGCAATGAGGCCTTTGAACAACCGGGCCCTAGCCTGGTGTACGTTTAGTTCACAAATCAAATACAACATATGTTACATCAGAGTGACTGTGTTTCGTACGATTATATTATTTTTATATTCCGGAATATTTTTTTTACGTTATTTATAGGGTATAAGTTAAGGCTATTAACTCTAAGATGATGTGCAGAGGTCAAAGCCCGAGAATTTCTTTCAACAAAACCGCAAAAAACTCACTCGAAAAATGTAAGCGCTTTTAATTTTGGTAAGCATATTTAAACCAGATATGTATCACTGTGTGTAACAGTTACGCTGTTACTTCTCTGAATGTAATCCATGCAAAAGAGTGATAAATATGGCCCAACATTAACAAATACCACAAACAAGATTTAAATATTGTATATTTGGGTTGATTTCGTGGTTCTAAATACACTGTATATATTATACTATTCACGAGAATCACCGTCATATATCTGCCATTTTGATTGAAGTATCTCTAAATACTGAACTAATAATATCCAGCAAGGAATCAATCATGAATTTAAATGTCTCGCCAAATTAGATTTTAGATATTATTCGTTTTCTTACATTTCATTTGCGAACACCAATACATTATTGTAACAGTTATCGTTAACAAAGGACACGACATATCATTTCGCCTGTTTTGAATTTAACAAATGTTGAAGCCTCACAAATATCAACAAATATGACAAAAGCATAGTATAACTACAATCACAACAAAGACTGTTTGCAAAGCATGGTGTGGAATGCGATAATAGCATGCAAACCAAAGGAAACTATCCAAAACACTAAATATGAGTATATCCTTTACCAGATAATGTGCTATAATAGTGAAATGTAAGTTGTTCGTGTGTGTTAGTTACACTTACAAAGTGAAAGGTGGCTGTTTATTTAGTCTTATATGTTATCACTTATACGTAATAGTTATGTGACGTAAGCAAGATATATGTCGTGTATAAGATTAATACAATATACGTGTTGAAGATATAAATGTGTGTAGTTAAGGAAGAAGGTAGAACCACTACTGTTAAGTAAAGTTCAAAGTATCATATATTAGGAAGTTTTGAGAAAATATATTTCATAGAAAATACATTAATCTAGTTAAGAATCGTTCAAAACCAACCGCGATTACGAATTGAGAATTACGATGTCAAAAGTCCAATTTTGAATAATTCTTAAAAAAACCTTGACAAACACGTGAACAACCAAATATTCATTTGGAAAAATCATGGCATAAATCATGATGTAGAATTACAATGAAAACGTTTATGATTTGTTTGAACGATTTGACCTAGTATGCAATGTATATGCAGAGTAGATGCCACATCAGTAGTAGTAAAGCCCTTCACCAGGTAACTGGATACATCACGATTGTCACGTGACCAACACTTACGTCATCAGACTTAGATCTGTGTACATATACCTCGGGCAGAAGATGATGTTGGCCTTTGTGCTTGTTCATCGTAAGAGTAAGAGCATCGAATTTGCTTGGCGTCTTGATGGAATGTTGGGAACGCCGGCTGCCATGTGAGGCACGGCTTAGCAAAGAAGCGACGCTATTTCGCCGAGATGAAGGACGTCCATCGTTTTTGAGGCCAAGAGATGCCAAGCTGCTCCTCCCGTGTACGTTTGTTAAGTATCTTTTTAAAGTGTCTACATTATACAACTCATCTGAAGAGGGCGTAACTGCATTAGATTCATCAGCAAAGGGTAAGAATATTTCCAAATAAGGCGGCACAAGGGGCTGGCGATCAGCGTTTTGAGAACCATGCTTAGGTTTCTTCTTGCCCCGACTATTAAACGGGGAACCTGGTAGACTGAAGCTCGGCTGAAAAAGGGAGATAGGAAGCTTAGTATCCAAGGCAACGAAAAGTTAATGGTGCAGGGGTTGGGATGCCGGAGACAAGGCCACAGGTTCACAAACAAAACAATGCATGTCAACTCCAGTTTTCTTGTGATAATATCTGCCTTGAATCAAATGGCCGTTAAAATCAATCATCTGTCAATCACACTTATCGAAGTCTTATCCAGTAAGCATGCAGCTATATTTTAACTCTAAATCATCGTTGTCAACCTAACAGTTTCCTAGAAAAGCATTTACTGGTGTTCCTGGCAATAACGAGAATCAAAACACAGACGAATTTCACATACAATTAAATATATCTGCATAATATTAAACCAATTATAGTTTTTTCCAATGGTATTGTGTGTTGTTTAATTACGTTATATCATACGTTTCGTTTCCCTTCTTTATTTGATTTTAAATCTTAACTCATTAACTATTCTCTACAAAATATGAATGTGCATATTTTCAAGCAGGCAGATATTCAAGAGTATACCAGGCGTTTATCAGAAGTCGTTATTTTAAGTAAAATATGAAAAAGCGTGCCTAAATCTCATATATATTGATATATACCGAACAACAGAATATTGCTGGTTTCAAATAAATTGTATTTACAAAATTACTTATGCATATTTATATTAATATACATCTTAATGCAAATAAAAGATATTAAAAATGTATGTGAAGTCGAAACAAGAGGCACAAGGGTTCTGCATATCTCACCGGTTTTTTCGTTTATATCCTAATCATTACCATATTTACGACGAGGAAACTACAAAATGACTGTCACAGATATGTTCACCTCTTTATTCTGTGCATGCATAATTTTGAAACCATTTTTTATTTACGTTTAAGGATCCCTGTCCCACTACAGGCAAAACACGAGATATTTCCACTGTTTTTTCATACTAACAGTTACTTCCCCTTAATTTCACTTTGTATTTGACTGTAGTCGGGCTGGGCAATGGAACTGCCACTGCTCAGGTGGGATAGTTGGTTATAGCTCTCGTATTGTGAACGGAGATCCAGACACTGCTGTTGATAACTTTTTAGTTTTTTCAATTCTATGATTGATTCGAAAAGTTCCACGAGGTATAGGTTTCTTTTCTGAGATAATTTATTATAACTATTGTCATGCTAGTAAACAAGTCCTAATATCATTGTTGCCATTTTTGATAATAGTATTGGGATCCTTAAATCAGCGTGTACGCTTATTATAAATAAGTTATTAAAAAATAAGTTCTTGTGATGTTTTAATTATCTAAAGATGGTGAATGCTTAAGCACAAATCGATGGCATACCAAACATAAGTTATGCAGAGTATATTTGTATATCATTCAAAGAACGTTTTGAAGTACATCTCAATATTAAAACTGAAAATGTCTGCCTTAAATGCACTACGTGAGGACAGTTCACAGAGAAAACGATCTTATCTGCAGTAGTACAATTTGAAGTTGACTATGCAGGGAAACAGACCAAGAACGACGACTTTCCCTCATAGTGTTGTCAATTTGTAACGTAGATCCGATGCCACCTGGCTGCTAAGATGGTTGAGAACATTTTTCTGCCCATTTCTTATTTCATACTTTCGCGTATCATACGTTTACAAAACCCGTATTCTTTACCTGAGCAGATATATCTGAAATGTCAGCATGAATTTTGAAACAATAGTAAACTATTTTATCTGTTTGAATCAATATCCACCTTTTTATGTTGTAAAATATGGGGGAAAGGTTTTATTATTATTAAAAATTGATAAAATAGAATAATCTTTCGACCCCTGTTAATTGAGTCAAACACCCATTATAAAATACATCAATAAATATGAGAAGCATTGATATTAGTCTCTTTCCAAGTTGATTTCTTGATTATTCCAAAAATGTGATTTCTTTAAAATTTACCTTTAAAAATGAACTGCGATATTTTAGTAGTTGACGTATGCCAAACATTCTACAAAACCATTAGGAGACACGATTGCGCCAACTCAATGCTGGTTGAAGCAAGCACATGCATGCCATTTGCAGTTGGCTGCAACGTTGCAGGATTCGGTAAGGGGCGAGTAATGTTGTAATCATTATTTGGAAAAATAAATCATGCAAAATCGTAAGAAGCTGAAACGAGGCATTTGAACATTTCTGTTGAAAATTACACGTTCGTCGTCAAAACCTACACTGCAGTCATTTGGATAACACTCAATATATTTAATTGCGTCCAATGATGAAAGCGTAAGCGAGCAAGTCTCGATAGAGACGCACATGAAGCCCAAAGTTTAGAATGTACGTAGACAATGTGTGGACCTACTTTCACTATAGGATGGTGTGCGAGCTCTTCTGATTGTTTTTCCGACTGAATACTCCCGCTGTCCTTGTCCTCTTTTCCGTTGTACGGTGGTAAAGTAATATTGGAACCAGTTGGACTTCCTGTCATCCCCTGCGGTACAACTACTGTTATTGTACCACCCATGTGTGCTTCCGGTGACATCCCTGCTTTTTCCATTGCCTTCAGAATAGTGCAAACATACCGAGAATATTACATCTGTTTAACTATCTTAATCTGCCCTATTACAGAAAGTTTGACATTCAGCAAATTCTAAACATTATATTAGTCTGTCTTTTAATGAATAATAATAGCTGCATATTATTCAAAGAAAAGAAAAGATAAGAAGTACATTATCGTAATCAAAGGCGAAATATCAACACTGAAGGGAAGGTTACACGTCGAAAACAATATATCCGCCTATTTGGAAAATATATTTCTAGTATACGACGACTTCCTTGTACAGTATTAAACGTGTTAATATTCTCAAGACCGATCGCTCCCTTTGTCAATTACACAATGAACGTAATAAACGTGTCGCATTGTTTCAAGACCGACTGGTTCCTTTCTTTTCACAGTTTGCATAGGGACCAGTCGGCCTTAGCTTGACAATGCATTCAGTCAGTCTTAAAACGCTGTGACATGTTTGTTTCATTCATTGTCTGTGTATGGAGCAAATCTTTGATATGTAACATAACCTGTTTTCAATGCTACTAAGCAATAGGTTCGATGTCAAAGGGAATGTTATGATACTGAATTTTAAATAAACAACAAGTAAGAAACGAAAATAAATAAACTTATCTAAATGACAATTTTGCTTTAGCATATGGCAACCTTGTTTCATTGTGTGACTGCCGTGATATATTTAATATAACTATACCATTTTTGCGTATCACGTAATGTAATATTTCTCAAATGTGACGTCAAAAGTAAGACAATAGAACGTTATGACATTCTGATTACGTAACCATGAAGACATCACATATGACGTCACGAAGACTTGCTTTTATAAAAAAAAAAATGCCAGTTTTCGCAATACTTCTTGATAAGATGACAAACATTATTTTGTCTTCGTTTCTACGTTATCTAAGATTTATTAATTTTATTTCAAAGTATTGATTTTAGCTCAGCAGAGCCTCGCTTAAAACCATTAAAATGAATCTATAATATTTCTATCATACAATATTACAAGTCAATACCATAATGTCTTAATAGAAGCTCATTTTAATTCAATGTTTCTCTTTAATTTTCCTAATGCAGATGATGAGCTATGAAATACATAATGTACTTAATTGTTTTGTAAACTTTATTGATCCTTACTTCATTTTCCTCGTCAGCTTTATCCTGCTTCTGTTGTTCATCGTACGACATGGCTACGATAGCGAGGATGAGATTGACCAGATAGAACGAGCCCAACAATATGACAATCATGAAGTAAAGACAGTTCCAAGGACCGTTTGCACGCAAAACCTATAAAAAGAAGCAAACACTTTTAATGAATTATGTTCGCGTTAATTCACATACAAATACATCAAGTTTTTTAAATTTATTGTGAATCTGTCATCCAGAACATTTAAACAAGATATATAATGAAGCTACTTTTATTTCATTTGCAAATTAAAATCCTTGCAAATTACTTGTTTGAAACAAAAATGCGCGAATAAAGTCTCTACAAATATGACGTGATTTACTGCAATCAAACGAGGAATTTAGAACGTAATGCGAAATCATTCTTTAGCGCAATATTTCAAACGCAATATTTCAAGCACAAAAAAAAAAGCGCTAAAATACGATGACCGCTAAAAATATGTTCATTTACAGTTTCGATTGATTATATATTTTTTTTAACGTCCTATCTACAGCTAACTCTTTTAAGGACATGTCTTCATGTGTGTAATGCATGCGTGCTTGTGTATGTATGCTGGATGTAGGGTATGTTGGTGTATTTGCCTCCTTGCGATAGCGCGGATTTAATACCGACTTTAGAGTACTACCTGATCGAAGTACCATGACGAAGGTACCCAGCATCGTATTCTACCCGGTCACATGATATTGACAAAGGGTAGTCCAGTTGTTGCAATAACCCTAATTTCTGAACGTTAAGCAGGTGATAATAACAGAACCCATGGTAAAAGTGAGGTATAACTAAGCAAGGCATTAGGCAACAAAAAGGTATGTAGGTACAAGAAAATTAAGATCACAAATGTTGCAAGGGGGGCAGCAGGTCAACTGTTGTTTCTTTGATTTCTCATAAGCCGAAGACACTGGCGTATACACCCCGATTATACGATGGGCCCAACGTTTGGCGCCTTTTCCAACATGTAATCGGATACAGGAGGCCTCTGCTTTCCTTATACATGTGTTTACAGTATCAATGCACGATAGATTCCACCTGTGTATGACAAATTGTCCTGACTTACCTAGCTTAACCGACTTACCAGCATGTACAGGTTTTCCCAGTAATCTTGCGTCATCAGACGGAAGGCACAGAGAAGAGCCACCCCAAAGTGATCAAAACTAGTGTAATTGTAGTTGGGGTTGGAATGTAATTGTGGAATGCAGGTGTGGTTCTCTGGACAATCTCTAAAACCAACAATACAGCATTTAGTTACAAATTCATCTAAATTTGCCCTGGCAGGCTTCCGTTATACTGTTGTGTCTCGCTTGTCAAATTGTTCATCAACAAGCCAGGTACGTATGAAACGTGTTGCAACGTTTCAGGGGACTTTGTTAAAGCTTGACATAGGGACAAGTTGGTCATGAATCGTTACAACAAGTTTAATACGAACCCTGTTTGTGTTTAATATAAACATTTGATATTACGGGATAGCCTAAGTTCGAACGTACTGTCACATGTGCCTACATGATTAAACCTAAAAATACTGCAATAGGAATTGATCTGCTTCAATCAAACGATGCTTCTAACCGAGAGTAGGTAAGGAAAGCAATGCATGTTATTTCTCAGTACTCCACATTTTCTTTAACATTAAAACTGTTTACATTTGTGTATAATTTAACAAATAAGCAATAAAGTCGTAATACGTGTACTTATAGCATTATACAGTGAAATATGTTGTGGTGTGAATAATTTGACCGACACATTTAAAGGACACACTGAACCTCTGCGTGTTATATGAGTATCTGACAGAAATGTTTAACTGACACATTGAAAATTGAACGGATGTTCTGAATATTAAACCAATATATTGATTTTATTTTTTTGACCGATGCATTGAAATTAGTAAAATACATTTAATGCAATAATTAAATAGAGGTTCTTAAACGAGTGATGTTGGTTGTCAATTTTAACTCAATTAACTCAATTAACTCAGGTTAATTAATTTCCAAATTGATCAAAACACGATGTATACCGAGTGTCTTTTACGATTTGAAAATTAGTTAATGAGAGTAAGATAAACATGATAAGCAAATATTATGAGTTTGGGGTCCTTTTTCTCCCGTAACGTTCATATCATATCTAGAAATCCATGTTTCCCTTGGGAATGCATTATTTCTGTTTCCAATCGTTGAACCTGTTGCCATGACATATGCCGTCATAATCGAAAATGATGGCGCAAAGCATTGTTACGTGATGTTATAATTCTATGAAAAAACAATGAAATACGTCCACGGCGTTACCCGCCAGCAGGTTTATCCAATGTGTCGGGAGCTAGGAAATTGGTAGAAGTTGTGGAAGGAAATCACTAATACTTTCAAAATTATCGAACTTAAAAAATACATTCGATGGGATTTTAACAGGATCACAATATGATAAAAACAACACTGAACATAACCAAAAGCTTAGGAGTAATTATTTTATAAAACATATTGCCTTATTTGGTTATTATGCTAATGATATGCTATGGGGAGGACACTTACCCTGCTCCCGTCGAGTTCCCACATAGAAATGGCTCGACAAACTTATCCGGAGGGTACCAGTTCTCTATAAAACGAGATAGTGCATAAATGTATAACATATCTAGAGAAGTAGATTTTAGTAAATATATCATATGTCGTTTGTTTTATGATAAATAAGAAAGATACATGTTAACATTTTTTGTGTAAATTAATTCAGTTATTTTATCTTTATCTATTTTCCATAGTAAAAAAATCCCACAACGATTGTAAGGTACAATATTAAATTAACACATTTGTTTAGAAAGCTTCAATTCCAGAAAATTTAAACCAAGAATCAAGTCTCATGAACGGTCTGTGACTTAAAACCAATATTCAGATATTGATAAATAAATAATTATCGTAGAAACTATTTTAATATATCCTATATTTTCAGTACATAGTTGCGTTGTGTCGTACCTCTAACGAAGAAGAGTTCTAATTTATTTGGCATTTTTCTGACTTTGAGTTAATTTCCCAATTACTTTTTATATAGCAGGGAGCTTAACCACTACAATACCGGTCATGCTATTTGGTATAGTATTACCTTTGTACAGCATTGGAATTTGATCAATCTCATCCATATACCTAAAAAGTCCTGCAATCTTTACTTGTCATTAAACGCATAAGCAGACAACATGAATTTAACAGGAGAATAACTTAAGAGGGCATGTATACAGGAGCATAACTTAAGAGGGCATGTGTACAAGACAAAAGAGTAAGGACTCTCTACATTAAGCCTAAGTGTTTTATTTCCATGGCCAAAAATCAAAGTTATACTGAAGTGTCAAGTTAACAAAACCGTGATTCGACCTCAAAATCGATGAAACTAGGGCAAAGTATGAAAGATTTATATTTTTGACACTATACATACCTCTGTCCCAAACGTAGTTAAAGTATTCATCGTCAGTCATGTTGTCATTGTCCGCATTTAAAACACACTTGCTGCGCAGTGCGCCCATGTACATCTGCATCCCGATCAAGGCAAAGATGGAGAGCATGAACACGGTCAGAATCATGACGTCACGCAGCCGTCGAACGGCTTCGAGTAAGGCACCCACAATGGTTTTTAACCCTATGAAAGAATCAGAAATGACGTCACTTCCGTTTTTGTTATATTATATAAAGCACATGCAGCTTAAAAGAACACTTCAAATAAAAATACCGTTTTCAAAAAAGGTTTATCTGGCATATATTTATTTAAAATATCCTTGGTATCATTATAACTTAAGACAGGGTTATGAATATTATTTTGTAAAGGCTAACCTGATATGAAAGTGTTTTAACAAGTTTCAAATAAGTTAGTCTGGTATTACCATTGCCGTTTTAAAACAATACAGTTATGTACACGTCAGATCTTACCCGGTATTACAGCTACAGTTTTTAGGGCTCGTAATACCCTGAAGGTTCTAAGTGCTGAGAGATTTCCTAATTTGACGAACATTGTAATGTATCTGTAAAAGAAAAGAAGGAATTGAATACTGGTTCATTAAAACATAGAGCAACAATCTGTAAATAAGTATCCACGCCCTTAACAATAAATCACCATAAATATAAGCAGCACTTAAATGATCTCTAATTGTCTCATTATCAATGTTTGTATGCGACAAGATATTTGTAACACCCTGGTCCCAGTTGCTTAAAAATGGTCAGCTTTAACCAGTGGCTAGGAAAAAAGTCAAACTGTAGCAAAAAAGAAGCAATAGCTTTCAAAGTAAACTCAATCAATCTGATCTGTCTCAACAAATGTTTAGAAGTGAAAAGATATCAGATGTTCTTGATTTTCATATTTCAAGTTTTCCCTAACTACTGGTTAACTCTTACATCTGAGCGACCTAGACCTGATCTACCGCCCCACGTATTACATTCCAAAAATCTGAGCGACCTAGACCGGATATACCGGGCCCACGTATTACATTAAAAATCAACATATTCGTAATTAGTGAAAAATAAGTAAATACTGTCAGAAAATAGATTCTCAAACTAACCTGTATTGTTCTTAATCTGATAAGTTTAGGTTATGGAGGGGAAGTATGAAAGTAACATTCATATTAAATTACAGACATATCAGCTCAACTGTAATATCTCAACCTGTCATATTCATACGCAACAACAGGTTTGTTATGATGAAATGATACTCACGCCAAACTAATTACTGAAAAATCTAACCAGTTCCAAGGGTCTCTGAGATATGTGAAATCTTTTAGAATGTACCCACGGGACAGGATCTTGACGCTCGCTTCAACGGTGTAAATAACTGTAAATATTGTCCTGATGAAAAAAACACGACATTATTGGTCATTCATATCATTTGTATGTAGTATATTTTAATCAATAATCATCTATCTTTCTTTAAAAGGTATGTCCAGAAAATGGCATTAAAAGACAATCATTTGATAAAAAAAGAAAAGAAAATATTATAGACTACATCGAAGCACATATTATTGAAAGGAATATGCATCTGAATAAATGTATGATTTAACAACTAATTTTTTGTAGGATGTCATCAACATTAAAAACAGAAATATTTGTTACTGTCAATATGATTCGCATTCTAAATAACAAATGAATTTATGATTATATTACTTTACGGATAATATGTGGTTGCCTGTCTCTGTATACTCACTCCATGGTGGGGAAACTTCCAGACATAGCCATAAACACGCAGTTAACGATGATGGTGAGGATAACACAGAGACTGAACACAGTGAAACACATTAAGGAAAGATACATTTCAGACGTCAATCAAATCAACGAATGTTACCATACTCACCAATGGAAGATGGACGTAGAACGAACAAATGTATTTGCACCTATCAAATTGGTATGCCAAAATTGAATTGGCAATATCCAAAAAAATGAAATGGACAATTTCAAAAAGCCTACTAGTTCGTTGACTCCCTTGTATTAATGGATCCCTTCTTATAGATGCTTATTTATAAAAAAAAAAATATATATACTAATGTCTCAGGCGAGAAAAAAAGGTTTTTTTTATCATTCATTAAAACTTATTTGATACTATCGAAGTCATTAATGACAAGCGTTTTATACTTCATAAATCATGCTGATATTAATTCAATTCAAAGTACCTTGAAACTGAAAATCGAATGAAGAAAATAGAATAGTATTTTGAATATTTCATGAATCTGATGAGTTGCTCTTTTTAAGTTTTCAACTGGTGCTTTAGTTAGTGTAACAAAATGTGAGTGTCCTTTTAGAATAGGTCTAGCCATCACTCTCTTCCATCAAATGTCACACCTATCCAGGCTAGAATGCAATGGCAATACAATGTCACAGACCACATGGATCTCCGTCTACGCCAAAAACAGGGTCGCGTAGGTTTACACTCCATATCAATAATCTATAGCTAGCTGTGGAAACTGTTTCCAGAACGCTAAAGATATATAAGAATTGCATATAGACTATTTGGAGGAGAAACTCGTTACTTTGTAGGATATCGTTCGTTCTTTATTCTAGCATTTTAAGCTAACTAATCTTTATAGAAACACTTAGATAGAGATAAAAATGATACAGAAAGGCATTATTTATCAAAGTCTAGTTAGCTTAAAATAACAAAAAATATATATATGTGGTTTTTGAAATTACTAAATTTAGATCTATAAGAAATGACAAGACAAAAATCTTGAAAATAAAATATGAATCTTTTGATATATTAGAAAAGTTTTATATAACTTATATAATCATTTTTATAAGTTGACAAATAGTTACACAATTAGACCAAGAGTGCTATCTTTTATACGATCTAAAAGTATGGTGTTATCTTACATTAAGACTAAACTCCAGAATGTGATGAGTTATTTTCTATTGACATTGATGTTAATTTTCCATATTGACGATACAATAATAATGATGATAGCAAATGGCCGTGTTATCATCCCGCTTAATATTTTAGTTGTTCGTCAACAATGGCAACTGAAGCGAGACATTTCATTCATTTCGACGCATTTGATGTCTTCATATTTGAGTTCACTTATATCACAGGCAGATACAGAAAATGTGTGTCTTTAAGTGTGGGTGGTAATAACACAAGATGATTTTTACAGGAATTCTTGCTTATTTTGCTGTCATTTTAAATAACGTAGATGTTATAAAAGGCTTGGTTTGGTTTGGTTGTTATATATGCTATTAATAGCTACGGTCCTTTAAGGACGTGCCAGGTTTTGAAGGTGGAGGAAAGCCGGAGTACCCGGCAAAAAAATACTGACCTGGGGCCAGTAGCCGACTTCGTAGATCTTTTTATACAAATTGATAAGGTAAGAAAATTTCATCCTTTTTTTATCTTACAGTTAAAAAAACCGAGCCGTTCAGTTTCGCAGAATTAAGTATCACATTTTTGGCATTGGAGCAAAATTTTCAGGATTTTTCATTTTTCACAAGACCGTCAATATACATCTATCTAAACTTACTCCGCATTCAAAAAGAACAGATCCCACTTAGTTCATATTTCGCGATTTATAATTAGCTTTTATTATATATATACATCAGTTGTGTATAATAATGGTTTTAAATGAAAAAATGCAGATGTAAAAAGCTTAAACTGATCATATATATAAGCGTATCGAGGATTTTCAAAAAGGTGTGGGGCATTATTAAACGTTTTTGAAACTTATCATTTCTTATTAAGTCCTTGTATGGGTTGATCATTGGTATATCATGAAGTATTGGAAAGGATATGGATGCGTTAGGATACATATGGAAATTCTCCGGAGAGGGTTGAATGGGGTTAGAATGTAGAGGGCCTTAGTGGCGCTGAATCGGAAGATCGTCCAATCCCTTGCCACCACGGCGAAACTCTGAAATCAAAAAAGAGATATGTCAATAAATAGAACAACATTATAACTTCTACATAATTCGTATTTCTGGCATCAACAACAAGCATGTACAGTGAATTTCGCTGTTTTCAAAATTTAAAAAAAAAATCGTGGGTACATGAATTCGTAGGTTTCTAGTGCACACGAAAGTTGAAGGGAATACCACAGATACAGAAAATATCTCCATGTCGAACATGTTATTACTTCAAAAACAAAGGAATTCGTGGAGGAGGTGTACCCACGGGATGAGGAGTACCCACGGGATGAGGTGTACCCACGGAATCATTGAAATAAAACACAACACAGAAGTAACTGATTTCACAGTAATGTACGATATAATTCTAAAGTTTCCCCTATTTGCATAAATGCGACATATTTTTCTAAATTCCATAGCCATTAGTCCCAGTTCTAAAAATAGTGAAAATGACCTGCATATTAAACCGTAGTCATTCGGATAAATTGTCTGTCTGACCTACTGGTTAAGATGTCACAATATACACAGGTATTCAGAAACGTGTGGTGAATATATTACGCTGTGACTACAGGTGGCACATTCTTAATTGCCGCAAGCGTTACACAACGGTATCATGTTTAACCATTATGTATCCGAGAGCGTCTAGAATTTTCGTTTTTCAAATATTGTTTTTTTTTCCTCCTTAGTAACGTAAATGGTCCGTACAATAAAATGTAACTGAATACATGTCAAAGAAATCTCGGGTTGTGTTTTCTTTGCTGCGACAGACAAGTGATTTATTTAATCTTAGGGTATCAAATGCTGAGATGTTGAATGACTTGGGCGTCAAAGAACTGGGTTTGTTGTTTAGAATGTATACCGCAGCTGAGCCAGGGACTGATAGTGATATTGGGAGTATTGTCTATCCGTCGTAGTCTGGTATAAATAGATATTTCCTATAAATTTGTAACTTTGTATACACGATCCTTTATTCACAAGGTCAGTGTAATGTCTATAAATCTAGATTAGCACAAGCAAAGCACGCTTTGTGCGACCTCGTTTGGCGTGAGATATAATTCCAACTTCTATATTTATACAACTAGCACGTTTGCCCCAAAGAAAATGTCTTCCGGAAAATATAAAAAATATTTATGAACAAAGACAGTGTGAATGCTGTAACAGCAATAAGATATGTTGCGTTCGTTGTAAACCATAATATTACCGTCATGTTTTATGATCGCGCAACTAGGAAAAGGTTTGAATAATCTACTATTAATCTTTATTAACTACTTTCAACACTTTAATGTCATTTCCATGAGATTTCTCAACTATTATAATAAATTGTAAATACTAAACCATTCTATCTAAAATAGCTTCTTTCATGGTTTGAAAAAGGAGGTTTTTACTATTGATATTTTTTCTCGTGGAATAATATAACATTATTGTCGAAAACAACCAATGTTGATTGATTTTAGTGACTACGGTAGGGAATCAACTAAATGTTCAGCTTATCACTTGATTGTTTAATTTGATAGATGCTCTAAGTAATTGCTTGACTCCGTGATAAACATATATCATGATTGCTTGTCATTTATTTATTGTAATCCATACAATACTACATACTACATTAGATACGCTGGCGGATTTGTGACATTTGGCTGTTTTGTCCTTTGCCCATAAAACACGAGAAATAACAAATTTGTTTTTCGATTTTGCATCTCCGAAAAAAGACGAGAATTAACAAACCCAAATGCTCATTCCCCCGCGAAATGACGAAAATCAACAAACTATAATTTCTGAAACCATATAAAACAGGGACGTAACCAGGCGTACGCACGGACGCACGGGCTTCCACGTAATTTTTTCAAGTGTACTTTTAACAAGGATCACATTGTAGAACTTTATGTGATAAACTTTAACAACTCATATAAGCCTGGGCCCTCAGTGAATTCATTATCTCATTGATATTGTTTCTTTTATTGACTATCTAACGAAAATGTTCCTTGTTCATATGGAACTAATTATTACGCCGTTGAAAAAAAATACTACAAGCCAAATATGAAAATGATAGATATTTTATGTCTCAAACTGCACCAGAATGGGTTCCAGATTCAAAAAAATACTCGGGGGGGGTAACCCCCCCCCCCCCCCCGGAACCCCCCAAACTCAGGAGGGGGTAACCCCCTCCCGAACCCACCCCTACTCCGCGCTTTGCGCTTCGTATGCTTCCACATACTCATAGTCCTGGTTACGTCCCTGTAAAAGATTACGTGTCACAATATCATAATTCAGACCTTTCATGAGAAACTGCAGATACAGAGTTGTCATAACATGTTAGCTTGCCACAATACATATTCCCTACGATTTCAACCCTTTAAGTTTACGTTCTAGTTCATAAGCTCAATGACAGCTCAAAACCTACTATCATAACATTGCAAGATGGAGTTGTATAGAAGCATTGAACTTTTCAATCAATCGTCAAATATGAGTCAAACCAAACCCTACGAAGCAGAGAATATGATACAAATGTTGATTGCCTAACGACCTCGAAGCCTACTATCATGAGCCTACATCAGATTATAAGGCCCTTTAATTCAGACCCTAGAACGATGCAATTCAACCTTATAAATGATACTTATGGGATATGATGAACTCGTGACAGCGACATAAACGCTAAAAAACAATTGAACCCTTCTTTGAAGAATTTTGCTTACAACTCTGACCTTATGAAAAATAAAGTATGCAGTCTGCAGAATGCCTCAAACCATGCAATCCACGCAATATAGTGATGTGACCCGACATTGATTATGACCATACAGTTCAGACCCTACATTAATTGTTAACATACAATTCAGGCATTTCATTGATCTGACCATACAATTCAGACTGCATTAAAAGATAAAACTTCTATTCATACCCTACAATGATATTGATCATTAAATTCAGACCCTATATTGATTGTGATTTGTCTACACAATTCAGCCATAACATTGATTCTAACCATACGATTCAGCCCCTACATTAATTCTAACCATACGATTCAGCCCCTACATTAATTCTGACCATACAATTCAGCCCCTACATTGATTCTGACCATACAATTCAGCCCCTACATTAATTCTAACCATACAATTCAGCCCCTACATTAATTCTGACCATACAATTCAGCCCCTACATTAATTCTAACCATACGATTCAGCCCCTACATTAATTCTAACCATACGATCCAGCCCCTACATTAATTCTAACCATACGATTCAGCCCCTACATTAATTCTAACCATACAATTCAGCCCCTACATTAATTCTGACCATACGATTCAGCCCCTTCATTAATTCTGACCACGCTATGCAGCCCTACATTTACTCTGACCACACAATTCAGCCCCTACATCTACTCTGACCTATGCAGCCCTACATTTACTCTGACAATACAATTCAGCCCCTACATTTAAGCTGACCACACAATTCAGCCCCTACATTTACTTTGACCACACAATTCAGCCCCTACATCTTCTCTGACCCCACAATTCAGCCCCTACATCTACTCTGACCTCACAATTCAGCCTCTACATTTACTCTGACCACGCAATTCAGCCCCTACATCTACTCTGACCACACAATTCAGCCCCTACATTAATTCTGACCGTACAATTCAGCCCCTACATTAATTCTGACCATACAATTCAGCCCCTACATTAATTCTGACCATACGATTCAGCCTCTTCATTAATTCTGACCACGCTATGCAGCCCTACATTTACTCTGACAATACAATTCAGCCCCTACATTTAAGCTGACCACACAATTCAGCCCCTACATTTACTCTGACCACACAATTCAGCCCCTACATTACTTTGACCACACAATTCAGCCCCTATATTTACTCTGACCATACAATTCAGCCCCTACATGAACTCTGACCACACAATTCAGCTCCTGCATCTATTCTGACCACACAATTCAGCCCCTACATTTACTCTGACCACACAATTCAGCCCCTACATCTACTCTGACCACACAATTCAGTCCCTTTATTAACTCTGACCACACAATTCAGCCCCTACATCTACTCTGACCACACAATTCAGTCCCTTTATTAACTCTGACCACACAATTCAGCCCCTACATGAACTCTGACCACACAATTCAGTCCCTTTATTTACTCTGACCACACAATTCAGCCCCTACATTTACTCTGACCACACAATTCAGCCCCTACATCTACTCTGACCACACAATTCGGCCCCTACATTTACTCTGACCACACAATCCAGCCCCTGCATTTACTCTGACCACACAATTCAGCCTCTACATTTACTCTGACCACACAATTTCTACTCTGACCACACAATTCAGCCCCTACATTTGCTCTGACCATACAATTCAGCCCCCACATTTACTCTGACCACACAATTCAGCCCCTACATTTCCTCTGACCACACAATTCAGCCCCTACATTTACTCTGACCACAGAATTCAGCCCCTACATTTACTCTGACCACACAATTAAGCCCCTACATCTACTCTGACCACACAATTCAGTCCCTTTATTTACTCTGACCACACAATTCAGCCCCTTCATTTACTCTGACCACACAATTCAGCCCCTACATGACCTCTGACCACACAATTCAGTCCCTTTATTTACTCTGACCACACAATTCAGCCCCTTCATTTACTCTGACCACACAATTCAGCCCCTACATTTCCTCTGACCACACAATTCAGCCCCTACATCTTTTCTGACCACACAATTCGGCCCCTACATTTACTCTGACCACACAATCCAGCCCCTGCATTTACTCTGACCACACAATTCAGCCTCTACATCTACTCTGACCACACAATTCAGCCCCTACATTTGCTCTGACCATACAATTCAGCCCCCACATTTACTCTGACCACACAATTCAGCCTCTACATTTACTCTGACCGCACAATTCAGCCCCTACATTTACTCTGACCACAGAATTCAGCCCCTACATTTACTCTGACCACACAATTAAGCCCCTACATCTACTCTGACCACACAATTCAGCCTCTACATCTACTCTGACCACACAATTCAGCCTCTACATTTACTCTGACGACACAATTCAGCCTCTACATTTACTCTGACCACACAATCCAGCCCCTGCATTTACTCTGACCACACAATTCAGCCTCTACATCTACTCTGACCACACAATTCAGCCTCTACATTTACTCTGACGACACAATTCAGCCTCTACATTTACTCTGACCACACAATCCAGCCCCTGCATTTACTCTGACCACACAATTCAGCCTCTACATCTACTCTGACCACACAATTCAGCCTCTACATTTACTCTGACGACACAATTCAGCCTCTACATTTACTCTGACCACACAATTCAGCCTCTACATTTACTCTGACCACACAATCCAGCCCCTGCATTTACTCTGACCACACAATTCAGCCCCTACATGACCTCTGACCACACAATTCAGTCCCTTTATTTACTCTGACCACACAATTCAGCCCCTACATGACCTCTGACCACACAATTCAGTCCCTTTATTTACTCTGCCCACACAATTCAGCCCCTACATCTACTCTGACCACACAATTCGGCCCCTACATTTACTCTGACCACACAATCCAGCCCCTGCATTTACTCTGACCACACAATTCAGCCTCTACATCTACTCTGACCACACAATTCAGCCTCTACATTTACTCTGACGACACAATTCAGCCTCTACATTTACTCTGACCACACAATTCAGCCCCTACATGAACTCTGACCACACAATTCAGTCCTTTTATTTACTCTGACCATACAATTTAGCCCCTACATTTACTCTGACCACACAATCCAGCCCCTACATCTACTCTGACCACACACTTCGGCCCCTACATCTACTCTGACCACACACTTCGGCCCCTACTTTTACTCTGGCCACACAATCCAGCCCCTACATCTACTCAGACCACACAATTCAGCCCCTGCATTTACTCTGACCACACAATTCATCCCCTACATTTTCTCTGGCCACACAATTCAGCCCCTACATCTACTCTGACAACACAATCCGGCCCCTACATTTACGCTGACCACACAATCCAGCCCCTGCATTTTCTCTGACCACACAATCCAGCCCCTGCATTTACTCTGATCACACTATTCAGCCCCTACATTTAATCTGACCACACAATTCAGCCCATACATCTACTCTGACCACACACTTCGGCCCCTACATCTACTCTGACCACACAATGCAGCCCCTACATCTACTCTGACAACACAATTCAGCCCCTACTTTTACTCTGACCACCCAATCCAGCCCCTACATTTTCTCTGACCGCACAATTCAGCCTCTACATTTCCTCTGACCACACAATTCAGCCCCCGCATTAATTCTGATCACACAATTCAGCCCCTACATATACTCTGACCACACAATTCGGCCCCTACATTTTCTCTGACCGCACAATTCAGCCTCTACATTTACTCGGACCACACAATCCAGCCCTACATTTACTCTCACCTATTTACTCTGACCCCACAATTCAGCCCCTACATCTACACTGACAACACAACTCGGCCCCTACATTTACTCTGCCCACACAATCCAGCCCCTGCATTTACCCTGACCACACAATTCAGCCCCTCCATCTACTCTGACCACACAATGCAGCCCCTACATCTACTCTGACAACACAATTCAGCCCCTACATTAATTCTGACCATACAATTCAGCCCCTACATTTAAGCTGACCACACAATTCAGCCCCTCCATCTACTCTGACCACACAATCCACCCCCTACATCTCCTCTGACCACACAATCCAGCCCCACATTTACTCTCACCACACAATTCAGCCCCACCTTTACTCTTAACACACAATTCAGCCCCTACATCTACACTGACAACACAACTCGGCCCCTACATTTACTCTGACCACACAATCCAGCCCTACATTTACTCTCACCACACAATTCAGCCCCTACATCTACTCTGACAACACAATTCGGCCCCTACTTTTACTCTGACCACACAATCCAGCCCCTACATTTACTCTGACCACCCAATTCAGCCCCTACATCTACTCTGACCACACACTTCAGCCCCTACATCTACTCTGACCACACAATTCAGCCCCTACATCTACTCTGACCACATAATTCAGCCCCCACATTTACTCTGACCATACAATTTAGCCCCTACATTTACTCTGACCACACAATTCAGCCCCTACACCTACTCTGACCACACAATTCAGCCTATACATTTACTCTGACCACACAATTCAACCCCTACATCTACTCTGACCACACAATTCGACCCCCACATTTACTCTGACCACACAATTCAGCACCTACATTTACTTTGACCACACAATCCAGCCCCCACATTTACTCTGACCATACAATTCAGCCCCTACATTTACTCTGCCCACACAATCCCGCCCTACATTTACTCTGACCACACAATCCCTTTATTAACTCTGACCACACAATTCAGCCCCTACATCTACTCTGACCACACAATTCGACCCCTACATTTACTCTGACCACACAATCCAGCCCTACATTTACTCTGACCACACAATTCAGCCCCTACATCTACTCTGACCACACAATTCAGCCCCTACATTTACTCTGACAACACAATTCAGCCCCCACATTTACTCTGACCACACAATTCAGCCCCTACATTTACTCTGACCACACAATTCAGTCCTTACTGTAAATGACATTACACTTCCATACAATTTATAACCTATATTGATTGTTATCATACAATTTATAACCCATATTGATTGTTATCATACAATTTATAACCTATATTGATTGTTTTCATACAATTCATAACCTATATTGATTGTTATCATACAATTCATAACCTATAATGATTGTTATCATACAATTCACAACCTTTATTAAATGATATGACACATCTTTCCAGACCCTTAATTGCATACTGTAACTACAACTCAGACTACATTTAATAATGTGACCATACATTTCAGACTCTGTATTGAAAAATATCACTCTGCAGCTTACACGTACACGGGAGCGTCTAACACGCCTGTTCCGACCATACATATAAAATCTGCCACCGAATTGTCCTTTGCAACGTCCAGACAACACATGCAGACAATAGACCAAAATGCAGTTACTATCTCTGAGTGTTGTTTTGGTGTAGAGAGGGAGGGCGAGGTTTCGTGTTGTTATCGATCGCAGTATCCTATGCGTCACAGTTTCTGTCCAATGTCATAAATATTACAACGGCACTTACATATATTCGATAAACTTTCAAACTCTCTTTCCTAATGGTTTGGACATAACGTTTTATATAATAATAATAGTTACTAGGAATACGTCCTTAATGCGCATGCTCAGTAAAAAGCCTAACTATGTGTGGAGTGATATGGACAGTTCGGTTTTCAGTTTGTATATATTGTGTTCCCCTCTCGGACATTATATTTTCTGAATTACACTATCTTTAGGATGGGATGTATTGCTTTACACCGTCTTATTTTACTGCTATATTGTAGCGAAGTACAGCAATACACTGGTACGCGTAGCTTATCTTTTCCATATCTTTTATCCAATATTTCGATTTGTAATATATTTCTGTCTTGATAGAGAAACTAATGAACGAATTCATACGTTTAGTAACAACTGACAAATTTCAAATCTATACAAATTATTACAAATACCGCATGAAGCTTACAGATTAAGGGTACACCCACTAATTACATAATAACTATGTATTATTTACGAGTACCACACATCAATAAGTAACATTATTGAGCATGTGTATACACATGGTAGTTGTTTAGTATAACACATAATTATATAATTACATACTAATTACTAACATAGCTATATTAGGAAGGTACATAAATATGGAATGTGCTTACTGCAGTTTCTGTAGAATAAATATATCCTGCTACTGAGGTATCTATATATAGTTCACCTATCATCTTACTATAACTACCGTCGCGTTAGGCTTGGCTTTTTTGTTTTCTTGTTAGTATGAAAATAATTGACCAATGCCTTTATATATAGTTTGCAACAAAACAACGAAAACTTGTTATAATATATAGAGTATGTATATTCCGTTACTAAAACAATTATAGTATATAGAGTATATCATTTTTGATTTGTTTCACGTTAATGATATAAATATTATGTTGCTATAGTATATATGGTACTGTATATATATTATGTTAGAATGTGTGTCCTTTTACAATTGATTCAAGGGTGTGTTTTACTCAAATTTTAATTTTAAATTTTAATAGAGATTGTTTCCGAAGTGATATCATTGAAACTCTCCCTATGGTTTTCACCCTTTGTTACTAGCTTCAACAGACAATGTGTAATGTAGCATCGTGTATACTTTGTTAGCATTGTATAAACACACAAACGAAATTATATCAAATAATATATAATGGATAGGTAGTTGAACTATATGATATAATTATATTCTAGTTATACACATACCAATTTGTTGGCATAGTATTCATCAAAGTCCTCGATGGGCTTGCCCATCAGTTCACGAGGGAAGTCATTTTGCATGTAGGTAGGGAGCTTCTTTCCGATTTCCAGTTGGTCATCCGGTTTGAGTTCGTCCTCCTCTCGTTGTGGTTCTTCCTCTTCCCCCTCCTCGGCCGCCTCCCGCTCAGCCTTCCTATTCGCTTTTTCCTCGGCGATTCGCTGCTCGATTGCGAACATGGACTCCCTGGTGAAAAGCTGAAATATGCTGACTTCATTTTCCTCTTCCTCCATCTCGACGTTATAAACGCTAGGTCTATCACCGCGGTAGTGTATAAGTTATACATTTAATGACAATTATCCTGAAAAGACACAAAAGAAAACAGTCTTTAGTTACTATGAACCACTTGTACGATTTTTAAATAAAAGTTTGAAATAAGCCATACATAATGAACGAAAGTGCTCCGAGTGTAAACATGCAGCGGGGCTAGATCGGGATTCGAACCCTTGATTTCAGATTGTTCCCCTATCGCTCCTAATGTATGAGTTACCTTGTCAAATGGAATGTCTTGGTCCAACTGTGCTACAGTTATATCCAGAACGAAATTAAGGGGAGGGTACTGTATATATGGGTTAAAAGTGTAGTGGTATAGGGATCTTTCAAGAAATATAGGTTAGGTGATCCATGATGATCCAAAGGAATTAATTAATGATCAATTTCCAGTTTTTCAATTTCAAAACTGTATTGTGTTATTTAAAATATAACAAATTTAACGTCTGTCATCATTTAATGTAAACCGATGGCAGAGTAAATGATTTATAAAAAAAACATTCACATTTAAAAATACACCGTACCATGGTTTAAATATTAGCTGCAAAATAATCACTTGAAATACGAAATAATGAAACACATAATAAAATAACAAAGTCGATTCTGAAAGCCATACAAAGTTAACATTTACTGCGGCATATGGCAGTTGTTTCTATTTTGTTTCGTAAGTGGTACGCATGTACCATGAGTATATCTAACTGTAAGCCCGTTGGTCAGTTGTTAATTTGTTCTCAACCGCAGAGTATTTCACACCAACACTATAGAACTCCCCAATAGGAATAATTCAGCCATAATGCTCCACTGTTGATGACTTGCTGGTACAAGAAAGTAGGGAAGACGATCAATTAAGTAAGACATGACACGTATGTGAAACGAAACAATTGAAGATGAAGGTCATTGTGTTCCATTTTTCGGTAGTTAAGATGATGTTTTACCGGTTTCAATGCGTATTTTGCAAGATGGTAACGTTTTGTATTCACTGTTTTCAATAAACTTATCATTCAATAAAAAAAACTACCACAATGTCAGCGCACTAAGATGAATATATAAAAACATCAACACACAAAGATAAGTATACAGAAACGACAACACAAAAGGATAAAAATATACCACTACGTAAATATACCAGAACAATATATACCACATGGTCAACACATAAAGATAGATATACATGTACCACAGCGTCAACACACAAGGAGGAATACAGATGTACCACAGCGTCAACACAAGGAGGAATATAGATGTAACACAGCGTCAACACACAAGGAGGAATATAGATGTAACACAGCGTCAACACACAAGGCTGGATATACAGAGTCAACAAGTATTGACACGATATACCACAGCATCAACAACACAAGAACAAAGAGTCAACAAATATGGACACGATTTAACAAGGCGTCAACACACAAGGAGGAATATAGATGTACCACAGCGTCAAAACACAAGGAGGAATATAGATGTAACAGCGTCAACACACAAGGCTGGATATACAGAGTCAACAAGTATTGACACGATATACCACAGCGTCAACAACACAAGAACAAAGAGTCAACAAATATGGACACGATTTAACAAAGCGTCAACACACAAAAACAATATTTACCAAAACATCATAACAGAAGGAGAGGGATAGACGGGTAACTGAGGGGAGAGCACTTTAAAACAAATGAGGAAAGAGACCATCACAGGAACACTATTGACTCTTCGTCTCATCTAAAGTAATGATAATAAGTTTTAAACCGTCAAATTTTGTTTATTTAAAGTAAAAATCAATGAAGAAATAATATTCAGTTGAACATATCTCACACACTACGGTTCACACAGAGCATAAATTTCATTTCCATAATAATGTATAACAAACTATCATTAAGAAGATTCACAAATACCATGCAAAAAATAGTAATAAACCAAGTGTAGACTCAATCTACCGTTAAGTTCTTCAAAATACATACTCTCGTACTCCGGACTATTCGTCCCTCATTGGGAGCCCCTCCCCGTTGCAGCCCCCAAATACCTGATATTCCTTGTTGACACACTATAAACATATTTAAGACAGTAGTTATTCTCTATAGAACATATGTACTCAATACTCGTTAGTTACTCGAATAATGTGACCAGGGACTCTTAATGAAGCACCATCGCCTGTTTTATTCCCATATAACAAATTGAGGAGGAGGAGGAGGAGGAGGAGGAGGAGGAGGACCTTGCGGAAGGATTGAACATTCACTTTAGAGTCACTGAAGTGGTTCATTATCCTAGGTATTCTTAACTACGTATTTGACATTTTTGCTTTAAGTACTTGTGTAATAATTGTATTTTTTTCTGTAGTTGCAATGTAAATCTGTATGTCTGTAACACCAGACTTTTGACACTTTTTGTCATTGCTCATGGTACATTCAACAGTATTGCACAAGCTCTAGCTCCCCTGACTTCGACTACCGAGCGTCTCTCCCAAGGCAATCTAACACGAAAGTCTAATACAACTTACATTTGAAAATTAGTCCCCTGTTTATGTCCAAAGAAACTGTCATTCAATGCAAAGAAGTACTTTTATGTCCACAGTTTTCATTTGATAATACTTTTCATGACAATTAAACTGTATTAAGCTTTATTGGCTGCTGATTATCGTTACATGGGCAATTTAAAGGTAAGAATAATTACAAAAATAAGACTTTCCTGATTTACGTACCGCGTGACGCTATTTATTTGGATACCATTTCAAAAGTCTATTTTATCAAAACTAATGCTAGTTTGGAGAAGAAAATTAATCAGAACCCTCTTTGTCTATAAAATATTTCAACTATGCATATTTTCTGCCGATATTGATCGTTTATAACCAAATGTTCGCCAAAAAACCGGAAGTGTCCCTTTCAAGGTACAGGTTGCCAGTTCAACGGCCTACGTTACTCTGGTGGTATTTCACGTTCTATTTTTAGAACCACATGCCCGAAATCCAGTTAAATTAGATATGGTTTGTGGACGTCTAATATTTTATCCTTTTGTATGTTTTACTTCGGAAATAAAATTCGTTGAAATGAAAACTGAACAACTGGAGCAACTAATTAAAAGCATCAAACTCATTTTTAAAAAAAAGGGGGAACCCAAACCTTTATATTAAGTTTTAAAAGATTAAAAAAATCCAAAAGAAACCATTTTTTTTATACAAAACTATCAAAAATAATTCATACATTACCAAAAGGTTTGAAAAGCTATATAAATAATGTCTTAAAAAGGCATAAATGAAATACCAACAGGAACCCAGACCTTTATTCTAAAAATATACTCATCATTTACCCTTTAAGCAACAAAATGCTATTTTTATCTCGACAAAGAGGTTTCTAAGTGCACGTATGAAGCTGACGACTACATATTTAGAATATTTTCTGTCAATACAGAAAATCCATTTAGACCAATTGCTAATCAAAGACTGATGCCTTCACAACCGGGTTTAAAACCTCTGGAACCAACTCTTTACCATCGATTTTGTGTATAGGGGTTGGTTCCATTGGAAAGAAACGCCATAACATACTTGTGTTCTTTCAGGTTTAGGTGTCATTTGGGAATAATTTGCGTCACAGAGATCCTAGCCAATGGGTGGTCACTATTTAAATGGATCCATGAGCAGTAACTCTATCAATGACCAAACCTAGCACTCTGGATTTCTTTAAAGAGTTTTGATTACTTTGTCGCATTGACTCCGTGATCAGCGTTAGTTTGATGTTTGTTTAGAGTATATCATTCCCGATGCGTATTCACACTATGCGTGTTGGTACGTAGTTAGATCAATGCAAACTGTATTATATGCCGAAGGTCTAGCTGAATGCTGAACGAATTGGGCTGGGCTTCACGTTGAGGGGATGGATGAGTCAGCAAGCAATCAATAAGTCTTCCTAGCTGGTAGCTTTTTCACTTATGTTTTCGTGAACGACTGAATATTATCGAAAATGTAAATCTTGAGCAGAACACGCACGTTGCGACACGAATAGTGCCAAAATACTGTTAGAATTACCGGCTCCGCAGTATCGCATAATTCAGAGGCACCGTAAGGGATTTTTGTAAGCACAACTCATCGTTACTTAAGCGTCTTCTTGCTCTCGTGTTAAGCCAAAATGAACATCAAGTTTGAAGATAATACAGAAACAAGAGTGTCACAGCTAGTGACATTATAGAGGACTTAATAATCTTAGTTTTAAGACATCGCTATCGGACATACGTCATAGATAGAGCAAACTGTAGTGATCAGATACATTCAGTAACAGATACAGTGTGTCAATGACAGATACAGTGTGTCAATGACAGATACAGTGTGTCAATGACAGATACAGTGTGTCAATGACAGATACAGTGTGTCAATGACAGATACAGTGTGGCAATGACAGATACAGTGTGTCAATGACAGATACAGATACAGTGTGTCAATGACAGAGTGTGTCAATGACAGATACAGTGTGTCAATGACAGATACAGTGTGACAATGACAGATACAGTGTGTTAATGACAGATACAGAGTGTCAATGACAGATGCAGTTTGTAAATGACAGATACAGTGTGACAATGACAGATACAGTGTGGGAATGACAGATACAGTGTGGCAATGACAGATACCGTGTGGCAATGACAGATACAGTGTGGCATTGACAGATACAGTGTGGCAATGACAGATACAGATACGTCATAGATAGAGCAAACTGTAGTGATCAGGTACATTCAGTAACAGATACAGTGTGTCAATGACAGATGCAGTGTCAGTGACAGATACAGTGTGTCAATGACAGAGACAGTGTGTCAATGACAGATACAGTGTGTCTATGACAGATGCAGTTTGTAAATGACAGATACAGTGTGACAATGACAGATAAACTGTGGCAATGACAGATACAGTGTGGCATTGACAGATACAGTGTGGCAATGACAGATCCAGTGTGACAATGACAGATACAGTGTGGGAATGACAGATACAGTGTGGCAATGACAGGTACAGTGTGGCAATGACAGATACAGTGGGACAATGACAGATACAGTGTGGCAATGACAGCTACAGTGTGGCAATGACAGATACAGTGTGTCAATGTCAGATACAGATACAGTGTGTCAATGACAGAGCGAGTCAATGACAGATACAGTGAGTCAATGACAGATACAGTGTGTCAATGACACATGCAGTTTGTAAATGACAGATACAGTGTGACAATGACAGATAAACTGTGGCAATGACAGATACAGTGTGGCATTGACAGATACAGTGTGGCAATGACAGAGACAGTGTGTCAATGACAGATACAGTGTGTCGATGACAGATACAGTGTGACAATGACAGATACAGTGGGGCAATGACAGATACAGTGTGGCAATGACAGATCCAGTGTGACAATGACAGATACAGTGTGTTAATGACAGATACAGAGTGTCAATGACAGATGCAGTTTGTAAATGACAGATACAGTTTGTCAATGACAGATACAGTGTGGCAATGACAGATACAGCGTGGCAATGACAGATACAGTGTGGCAATGACAGAGACAGTGTGTCAATGACAGATACAGTGTGTCGATGACAGATACAGTGTGACAATGACAGATAAACTGTGGCAATGACAGATACAGTGTGGCATTGACAGATACAGTGTGGCAATGACAGAGACAGTGTGGCAATGACAGATACAGTGTGGCATTGACAGATACAGTGTGGCAATGACAGATCCAGTGTGACAATGACAGATACAGTGTGGGAATGACAGATACAGTGTGGCAATGACAGATCCAGTGTGACAATGACAGATACAGTGTGGGAATGACAGATACAGTGTGGCAATGACAGGTACAGTCTGGCAATGACAGATACAGTGTGGCAATGACAGATCCAGTGTGGCAATGCCAGATACAGTGTGGCAATGACAGATACAGTGGGTCAATGACAAATACAGTGTGTCAATGACAGATACAGTATGTCAATGACAGATACAGTGTGTCAATTACAGTTACAGTGTGTCAATGACAGATACAGTGTGTGAATGACAGATACAGATACAGTGTGTCAATGACAGATAGAGTGTGTCAATAACAGATAGAGTGTGTCAATGACAGATACAGTGTGTCGATGACAGATACAGTGTGACAATGACAGATACAGTGTGGCAATGACAGATACAGTGTGGCAATGACCTAAACTTCAGCATACAGCTGCTTCCTCCTTCTAGGACTCATCAGTGATGCAAGGGGCCAAAAAGGTGGAAGTCAAAATTGGTCTTAGCTTCTACTGAAACTGAAGAGGAGGTGCACAAAAAACATTTCTTTTGTGAATTTTTTAAATTTTAAAGAAGAACTAGATAATTAAATATAATAAATAATAAGTGTGTATATTATGAACCGAGCAACTACTCAAAACGGCAAACCTTGGGGACTAAGAAACCCACCAGGAGTGTCTACAATCTTGTATCTTGAGAGATGAACATAACAAACACATTGCACGTGATTGCACGTTTAAAGACATGAAACCTTCCATATGTATTATCATTCGCCCTGTATCACATAAAACCTACTCTGTGTATGTAAATTCGTCTTGCGTCACTTTAAATCTTCCCTGTGTATTTATACATTTACCGACAAACACTATGAAGGTGAAAACCCGGTAAAGTTAACTTACCAAACTTTTCATGCACTGGATTACCATTAACGTTTTTATCAACTCAATAAGCGTATTATCGCGAGCGAAAATCCCTGCAAGCGTATCCTGCTGCAGAGCATGGCATAAATACAAAAGAGAGTTTTTTTCTCTCTTTTTTTTTTGTATAAAAGAGAAGTTAAATGTCTCACCACAACCAAATCCAGTTAACGGGACAACAACCCCTCCTAAATCTAACATACTTTTAGAAAATCAATAACATTCTACAAAATTGCAATGTTTTAATTGTAAAACTTTACAGATGTATAACATAACTAACTTAAGTAAAATTGATTCCAGTTAAGTAGTATGATTTATCCGGGTGTGTATCTCAAAAAAATAAATGCAGAAGCAAAGCAAAGAAAACAGCAAGCAACGGTATACAAAGTTATGTTAAACGAAAAAAGAAATGGCATGAATAATTATTATTTTGATTTTAAAGAAAGGAGATAGGAAGTATGTGCATGGCGAGTTAAATTAGTTACAGGCGGCCAACACATCGAGCTGCAGACGACTATATATTGGAATCTGCTCTTATAACTAACACACATCCGCTGGAATTGTCTGTTATCAAACATCAATTTTACTTCAATGATGCACTTCATTTACAAGATGAATTGTTTTAGACAAAGTTCGTGCCAATGTGTGTAGGATAAACAGAAGCCACATCGAATCTGTATTACAGACTGCAACTTCCCACGTGAAGCATTATAACAGAATACCACAAAGTACGTCCAAGTTCTCTGTCAAGTGTTACTATACATCAACGATATCCCCAATGATGACAGAAAGAGGTCGCCTCTACTCGTACACAAATTATCAGGTGACGACAAACCAGACAATGGAAGGGAGGGTTTATATACGTCCAGGGGAAGTTAAAAACAGCACTTGCTGAGTTATTGACCATTTAGAAGCCCTCTCCCTTTGGGGTTACTAAGGATTCCGTTAGCCCTCTCCCGAGATCATACAGAAGATAGCTAGGCTCCATTATCAGGGTTTGGGCAAGGGCTACACTTAATGGAAAACCACCTCATTAGTCAACATCATTTATTATATCTATACACTATACAATGAATTTGTAAACAATATAAAACTACAGGATTAATTTAAACTAAAAAACGTGATAGATATATAAAATAATAGTTTAACAATGTAAACAAAATAGTTATATACAAATGTATGGCGAAATCAACTAAAATTTCGACATCATTGTTTAAATCGTGGTAAGCTTACCAAACATAAACGGATTTTTTTTCACAAATGATTAAAATTCGAAATATTTTCAAATTAAATTAGATAATTATACATGTATTGAGATTCAAGATTTTTAAATCAAACAACTAAAAGGCAAATTCAGAATATTTTGGAAATAATTCAATATTCAATTCAAAACATAATTCTGTGCAAATTATCAACAAATAGATTACCAATTTGAATAAGGAAATAATATTTGTTTAATAATATATTAAGTGTACACTTGGGGTGTGTTTTAACAGAGGCTCGGACTATACAAGTTTGGCATAGACATAATACTGTGAAATCAGTTATTTTCGTGGGACCCAAATTTCGTGGTTTTCGAACAAAACACCATTTCGAAGGTACACTGTTACAATTCGTGGATGGCGAGTACCCACTCAAACAGTGAGCTGCTTTAATTCGAACTTGCAATTACATCGTGTACCTATTAATTTGTTGATGAAGAGTATCCATGAATTCAACGAAAATAAAAGCCCGACGAAATTTTGTGATCTCACAGTACACAGTATTCCACAGCTAACACTACCAAACTAGCGACAGCAATTTAGATAAACTGCAGCCAAGAGGTATTGAAACATGTTTTAAGGGTAAAATACGGAAAATGTAAAACAGATGATTTAAACATTTTTCACCATACAAGACTTGAAGAATTGCGAAATTATTTACAAATACTTTTGTTTGTCATCAGCTGATGCATGCAATTTTACATCTGAAAATATATATATCGATGTACCATTTGCGTTAAGCTGCCGCTTAGCTAAACAGACTTTCCATGACTTGATCAATCACTTCAATAGAGGATTTTACATGATTGTATAAATGACGCTGCCTCAGAGGAGGATACCATCGAAACGAAGGAGAAGACAGGAAATATAGAATTCCAAAATAGTGAATAAGGGTAGCAGGTCAGTGAAGTGTCTTCCCCCAAGTAGATGACAAAAAAGAAGAAACAAGTCCCCAGGTTTGCAGAGCCGCTAAACGACACAAGACATAAATCGTTATCAGGACATCAAACAGCTTCTAACGCCATCAGACACGAAAGACATCAAGCAGGCTCAAGACATATAAAACAATAAAAGGACCAGAGGCCACCTATGACATCATCATCATCATCGGTATCATGCCAGTTATGAAAACAAACCCCATTAGGATGTAAGTCATAGATTTAAGAAATCGAAATATAAAGAAGAAATTCATATCAACATTTAGAAATTTCGCAACGTTTTCCTAATATAACTATTTCATAGAGAACACATATTGAAACAGGACACCGTCAATAGATATAAGTTTGAAGTTGACAGTAGATCACTATATTGGCAACTCTTTATAAAAACATGATCGTTTAATCAAGATAAATGAAACCAATGTTAGGTATCCTGTATGTTACACAAATGACTCTCGATGCTAATATAAACTGATGATATGTCGACACATTTTAAACATATGAGTAATGAAATATTACCCCTCGAAACTATTACACGACACAAGTCGACAGTTTCTAGAGATCATTTAGAAGTAAATAGGCATATACTCTTGTAACATGATGTGATGCAGTGGCATTCCCTGATTGGTTGATCTACGCCTAGAGATTCGCAACTGTTACTGTACACAACGCTAGAACTGTGGCGATCAGTGGACAATTATATACAGTGTGTACACCATTCATCAAATGCATACATAATACATAACAGATTTTCCTCTGGACGTAGCTAATTTACAGTGTGTACAGGATAACGTCAAGTCTCTGAATACACAAGAACTACACTTGTATACGGATGGCCCCGTTCGTTAATTAGCTCGGCGTTAGGATGTTATAACAAAGCCCACTTGTTCTTAATTCTACGACAACGTGTCAGTTCATTCGGCTGGTCTTCACTATAGTTCATTTCCAAATAGCAGTCAACTATCGGTTATTCAGGATATAAAATATCACATGTAGGTCAATATAATAAGCTTTTTTTGTTAGATAAAAATTCAAGATTCATACATAAATGTTCTGTTTCCAATAATATTTACAAGATTAGCGTACAGAAACGTTGAGCATTTCTATATACATTCTTTTACCCAGGTTCAAAACAAAATAGGGATATCTAAACGTCATTCATTTTTTCATTACAGATTCAGTATATGAAAGGTCGAGAATTTTTACATTCAACAAGTTTTGTTTCAAAAGCTCGGAATCAATATTCACGGGACGTTTAAATTGGCAACTTACTCCCGTCACGAATAAACATAAAACTATATCGCGAATTATTAATTTACAAGACATCCAATTAATGCGTTTTGAACCCTAGCATCACTGAATGACGAAACAACTATATGGTGCAGTGTAATATTTCTTTTGGCAAACTGTATCTATTTTCATTTAGATAGATGCAATCACACATGTGTGTGCGATGTGTCTAACGTAAATCTTTTAAAACCTGGACACCTATTTTTCTTGACTTTTTTAAAATAATCAACAGGTCCCCAAGTATTATCATGTAGGTCAACAAAGTGCGAATACCTCGTTTAACGCCGATTAAACACACATGGCCACATTATACATCATACTATGTACGACCTATAATAGTTTATCAAGCAACGCCGAAAAGTGTTGAATATACATGGAAAAATAGTATATTGTCATTTAGCTATCATCTGTATATAATGAGACATAAATGACAGATGACTCAAAGTCCCAGCTCTTAAATCAAGGACAGAGTGCTTTTATCGCTAACCAACCAAATAACATGAATATAAAAAAAAAGTATTTAGGAGTAGAAAATTTAAATGTTTGATAAATAAAATCTGATACGCCTACTTCGGCATCACAATATATGCCCAGGTTTAAATCATTCCAAGGAGAACGGAAGGGAAGTCCTGTGAATCGAAACTGAGTATTAAACGGGAAAACCCACATAACTATGTATAGCACCTGTTGATATCTGAGATAAGGGCTCGTTTTTATAAAACCATTAAAAAATCATACTGAAACCCATAGTCTGTTCTCATTCTTAGTATTGTGTTCAACTGAGATAATGGGTCCTCGTGGGGAAAAGTAGCTTTACTTCTCATTTTCAAGTTAAATGTTTTTACATTTTAACCTGGGTCATTATCTCTGTGAGTTAAAAAACTTAGCAGATAAGGTAAATTTAAGCTGGAGTTTTATATGAAGACGATGCATTGGTTCCGATAAAAACTGTTAATATTTAAACTTGCCTGATAAATGAAATAGAAATTTACATGGTACTACATCTATGATTCAAAGAAAACATGTATGAACATTCATTTTTTTGATGTGATACTGTAAAAATTGCTAGAGTGCTCTAGTGCTCTACATATCTTCATTGCAATGAACTTTAACATATGACACAGTCAAATGAAAACATCTAGCAATATAAATCGATACGAAACAAACAGAAGAAATTATACATCAACCTTGCTGTGTGTAGAGAAAGTTTTGCTATGTAGCGCATACCCCAAAGAATGGCATCGACACATGACACTAAGTCAAACATCAGGAAGACCATGATTGAAACCATACCATCATTTTCACCACCCCGCTCTAACCGTTAATGATTATAGCCAAGCAGTCTGTGGATTGACATCTAATTACGATCTAATTAACGTGATGGGGAAAGTAAAACACCATTGTTACACACGTGGATAAATATCTGACAATTATTACCATTTTTCTCCCACACAATGATGCAAATATACGATCAAATGCATTCACCGGGAATGGCTCTCATGCTTAAGTATATTTTTGAGATTGTTGTCCTTACTGTACCGTTGAGGAGATGAACATCACACAAGCATAGGACCGCCTTTGTCACTTACGTGTGATATGAATAAAAGACAAATGTTGTCATATTGTTGGCTTCTATTGTTGCTGTCGTCTGCTTTCGATTTTGAAGGGGATGTGTGCTATATGTTATAGTTAGTCCGTATGCACTATGTGTATACAGATACACAGAGTTAAACTGAAGAGTGATTCATACAAGAGGATACCATATGAGACACTTTTAACTGATCGTGTGGTTTAATTAGGAACATTTCAGTGTCGTATGGCTTTAAAATCAACTTAGATATATACTCACAAGGATACCTAAAATTAATATAGATAATAAAATTAGTTTTGTGAATTTATAAAATATTCAATAGCAAATGGTATTCTAATTATGCCGGTAGGTCTGCATTTACGTAAAGAGTCCCACTTATTTTCTACCTTATACAGAATTAAAAAAATATTTCCTGTTGAAGTAAAGTTATGTTGTATTTCATCTACATTGATTCAGATGTAATTAAGGTTACGGTCTGTTCCTCAATGCAACTTTGTCATAGTAAACCTGAACAAACTGGAACTCTTTTTTCGTTGGGCACAAAACGCTGGGACTCTCTACCTTAATGATAATGTAGGTCACCCTCAAACCATACATAAAATGTCATTTATTACCAACGCTTTTCCAGTTTCGGAAGCCATCGCTCATCCTAGAGAGTGAATAATGAACACTTTACATAATTACATTTCAATAGCAGACATTCAAACGTCCATACACAGACCAATAACTGTACGACATGAAGGGGGGGGGGCGTATTTAGCACAACAGTGCGACATATTTAGCACACGTCACCACAATGACAATTAACTAAAATGTTGATTCACAGTCTATCTGGGTATAATGTGATAGATATAAAAATCGATCAAATTATACATAAAACGGTAACATTTCCTATTTAGAACCATTGGCAAGCTATATATATATATGTATGATCACACAATACAACCATGAAACATGCTGCATTTTTTTCGCTTAGCATGCTGAAACATTTTACAATCATCCCTTCACGAAAGTTTGACCAAATATAGTTCCATAATTGATAATAAATATCCATTAAAGTTAGACGCATGCTATGTGACAAATGATTTTACCTGTGTCTCCATAGTAGATAGAGATTTCCAATACTAATTGGGTTACACAACACAGGATCAGCTTCTGCTGTCGTACTCCCATTAACGCTCCCCACTACAACGGTTACACACACAATGTGATCAGACACTGTAGTGCACGCCTGACAGCGTTGAGGAAGGCTCCGCTCGAGGACACCTAGTTAGTTAGGCCTGTACCTACACTGACGAACGGTCAAGTATGGCACCGTGCCAACACGTACCATAATCAAATAGCATATGGTTGATCCCAATAACATTTCTTGTTATCACGTAATAAAAAATATAATAATGCATCCTTTCAGGACCTGATGCTAAGAGAAGATTTAAGAATAGAGGAATTTACCAGTGACATATTTAAGCAGACGGGGCTGATATGTAGCTATTTGGTAAAGAACATCCACCATCGTAAAATGTAAGTATATAGATGCTTTTGTCATAGAGTTTAGTGATGCGTTGACTATAATTGTCGAAATGTAGGTAAATGTCAAGATACGAAGTTGAATACGAGATGTCGTTGGTGTCTTTAATGTCATGCTTAGTAGAAACAATGATAGATAAGTAACTGTTATATATAATTATATGTTAGTTAGGTTAACTCAGGACAGGATGTGGTCATTATCTCATTTTCTTATACAAACCAACAATGGCTTACTATAGTATATTTTACTAATCTGGTAATCAAAAATGTATCTTAATATGCTTTGTTAATTCAGTTTTTTGAGTGAGAAGTTTTATCATAAAGAAAAGGTCATAACAACACACTTGTAAAACACCATATGTTATGCACAAAATATGATTACTGTATCTACATTAACATGCATGGCCATGGCGAAATTCCACATGCACAAAATTCAACAGAATACAGAAGGACAAATGTGCACAAAATAAAAATGTACATGAAGACCCTTGAAAACATACAAGGGGAATAAGACCAGGAGTCCCATGAGGGTCAGCTTTTCTTTTACATTATCAACGACACACGAGATGTAAATCTAGGTCAAGTCCAAGTCATACCACACCCTCAAAGTGACAGACGGGGTAAGTGACAAAGAATCTAAACAAAAAATAAAATATTTTGTTTTCTGTTTTAACATTTCTGAAAATATCAGAAATAATGATATTATTCAGAACTATCGAAATATTAATACATTATAATTAGGAATATATTGAATAAATGCTATACCCAACAACCAGTTTCATGTGAACGCCATTGTGATAAATGCTTAATATCATATTCCTAGAGACAGACTTAATAATAATGCAGTTGGAATGCATATAATTGTGTGCAATGTTTCATTAGATATCAAGGATAACCAATCCTAGATTATGTATATCAGAGAAGTATATTTCATTTGTATGTACATAATATATCAGTAGACATGACAGGTCTCCAGTCATCAGTATAAGTACATGCAAGATAAGAAAATAGATATCGTGTATATGTTATTATAATGTAAGGCACGATTAATTCGTAATAATTCATTTGTAAAAAGTATGGACAACTTAACTTAACGTCATTCTGCCATAAACATTTTATTTATATCTCATCTTATAAAATAAACCTAATGAGAAACCTATTACTACTGTCTGTTTCAACACGGTCATAAGTACATGGACTAGGACAATTTTCCAAATCATCGGAGTTAAAAATCGTTAAGCTAACAAAAGTGGGTGCACATCATTGTGACCAGGTGTTCTTTATATAGTGCATTGCATGTAGCTGTGTGTTTGTGTGAATGCCGATATTTCACCATGTATATGACAGAATCCTTGAGAAACATATTATCTACATGACGAACCCCTTGAGATGACATGCCGTATTGTGATTGAGCGTCACTCTTATATCTTTTGTATTGGGTAAAGTCTTTGGTAAAAAAAAGACAGGGAGTGAATGTAAACGGTAGGATAATACTAGCTCGTTTATATAACATCTCACATTTCGCTAGTAGTACCATAAACTTGTGTACTTCTAGAATGTTCGTTAGCGGTATTTAGATAATGGTGACCATCCCATTTCCGGTACATCTGTTTACTCATGGTAATTCGTGATACACCCCAAACACCTGTTTCTTCTTGTAAACAGCATGTGAACGTGAAGACAAGGGTGCAAATTAGTCCCTCAGTCTCACATATCCCTGTTTACACTGACACCCTCACGCCCTATCCATCCCTACACCAGGACACACTCGCTTCCGATCCATTCTTTTACACGGACACCCTCGCGTTTCTTTATCCCTACACCAGGTCTCACTCGCTTCCCATCCATCCCTCTAATCGGAAACCAATCCTCGTGTCTCATTCATACCTTTTCAGGAACACTAGCCTCTACAGTCATGAGTTTTATGGCACAATCGTGTCTTGCCAATGATATACGGACAACCTCGGGTCTTGCCCATACCTACACACACATACACCTATGCGAAGATACATATTTTTAAAGGTTTATAGTATTATGTAAGGAATGAGGACGAGGATGAGAACCTGCAAAATTAGTCGTGTAGAAACTCCTAAGAATCTGCTATATCATTGGAGGATTGATATGTGATACTTTTATCACCAATGGAACAAGAATTCATTTTCAACGTCATCACCATAAACAGCGTTCTTATCAATCACAATCGCATTTGTTCATACACTTCCAGTCGAGAACTTTACAAACACGACAGACATGTTTTAAAATGTTATTTGTCGATACTGATATCGTAGGACACTGCAAGATGGCCGTGTATAGGAGCAGCAGATAACAAAACAGCATCAAAACACGGATGTAGTCTGCAACAACCTAACCAGGATCCAAAGCTATATTTAATTAATCTAGGAAAAATCAATAATAAAACTTTTACTCCTAGCCGTCCTGATGTTACCTCATTCTTGGTTTGTAGCCATCATGTCATCATGGTAGACCATTCGAGAAATTTTCGCTTGAAGAGATTTATCATCCACGCATGCGTAATTAAATATGATAGTGTTCACTTCTCAATCGTACGATAGGAGTTACACTGGTTGTAAAGTGCATAGGTGATTAGCTTGTTCGCAATCCTTGACAGTTATTTACACATTTCCTGTTAATGTTGCAATTCTGTAGCTATTGTGACATGTCACACCATCGCTATATATTAGCGTTATTCTACCTTGAAGAGCACACAACCGTGTTAGCCATATGTTTATTTTATTATGTTAACACCGCCGTACACCTTGCAGCAACGAATCAAATATTTATTTCATAAAGTTAACATAATCTTTGCACCTGCAATATCTGTATAGAAAAAAAACCACGCACGGCACTGTGAAAACTTGTATATGTTCATTTGAATAGGAAGTCTGAAAATGCTAAGTTTATACATCAGTGAATGACCTTGAACATAAATAGGTAAGGCTAGTGCGGTCACATTGGTTCGGTCTGGAATTATCCATGAGGAGACGATAATTTACATACCCATAGCACGTATATAAATATATTGTGTTACTGACACTGGCAAGCCTGACAACCTGTTAATTAATGCCCACGTTTTTAGCACAAGATGTATGGCTCCTGTGCATTAGTTTCCTGGGTCCTTTGGGCAAATTGAGAATTAGAAGACCCATTGCAAAGTCATACATAATGAATATTTCTGTTACGTTCAGAGATGATTATAATGTCTACTGGGATTCAGGTAAATATAAGGTTCCATTGAAAGTAAGCAACATAATTTATTTCATAGCATAACTTTAAAAGCATGACACGGTCGGCAAGGTTTAAGAAATTATCAACATTTGTACATATTTTTTACTGGAATACATAACGAGTCTGACAAAGAGATACAAAATTAATTAACGAAGGTCGTTTTGATCTGAGTTAGTTATTTTGTATTTACAAGTTATCCATTCTGCAGCAATATACAAATCAATGATGAATATACCTGTTCTGTGAGTGAAGATGTAAATGATTGTTATTTTGTGTATACTTCAGTGTCATGACAACATGACCTAGCCTATTCTGTTTTCCTTTCGAGTTCGCAAACTTGTGTTGCGTCAAAAATGCGTCATATGCACGCGTATTCCCTCGATCAACAAAGCTAAATAATCCAAGACAAATAGCACATGGCTCACTTTTTAACATGTGCACTAACGCGGCAGCTTTCGGAAGAGCTTTGCACGTGCATGGTTTGATGGAAAGTAATGCATGCACGCACATTGTTTTTGTCTAAAGGTGCGTTGTTTATTAACCAATGAAAAGTGTTGTTACATCACCGACTTGCTAGAATTATAGTTACCACCTGTATAAATTTTGCAACCACCAATATTGATTAGATTACATATTTTATGTATTCAAGCAAATAAACTGTTCTACTACGATCAAAACAAATACAAATTTCAAAATTAAATTTATATTTCCGAATCTAAACTGCATTTAGTTATTTGGGATATATAACTTAATGATAACTGACCATTTCTCTGTAATCCTTGTTAACGTAAATCTTAATGTTTTAATCATTTATTTTATTAATTTATACATATTTATTTTTGATAAATGTTTTGTCTCTAGAATGTGTTGATAGTGTATAAATAGAATTACCCTCATTGTCCAACACACAACACAGTGTTAACGAGTAACGATGATGTAGTAACATACAATATAGGCGGAATAATAAATGAACATTGACAAAAGGGTCAAATAAAACAGACTTGTTTTTGACATTCATAATCTTGCTGAACCTATGTATGCGAATATGTAATCAGATGCAAAACATATTAAACACATTCAGAGATTTGTTTACTCTCATTGCGCCCATTTTCTAGTCCTTTCATCGTCACTGCAACACAACTACTTCACAATAATTAATACTGCAACAAAACATGAGCGTTCTTCACAGATAATAGGCACAAACTTATTCATTATTCTTCACAGGAAATATACACACAAAAAAATCATATTTCTCCAATAAATTACAAATGTGAAAACAAAATGTAATCATAATTCTACACAGGTATTATCGTATTTCTACAAGATATTATACAAAACATTCATTCGTTCTTTTACTAATGTTTAAAATTTTGATTTAATTGTCAATGGAATTAAAAATAACAAGTATTTTAAACGTCCTTTTATCATGTTGCAAAGGATTTCGGGAATTTTGATACTGATACTGAGCTCGACGTTAAGAATAAATAAATGCCTGATGTTGCAAATCAATCAAAACTGCAGTCTCTTGAGTGTAGCAGTATTGACATCACTTAAATAGGAAATATTTCCATTATCTGTGATGGCTAAGTTAAACTTGTAAATATTTGTTCAGTAGCCTTTGAGTAGAAAGGGTACGTCGTATCCTGAAGCTAGTCGGGTAGACAGAAAGGCTAACGGCTCGACTAGACTAATCACGCGGGTTTTATAGCACTGGACGGCTTGAGCAACGTTAATGCTACCAACGTTAGTTACATTAATTCAATATCAGTTATTAAATGTGGTATACAGATGACAATATTCTATGCTTTTGAAGGATAGTTAAAAATGTCTGGGAAGAAGACAGTGTGAAGCACTGAATTCTTATATTAATATTTTTGTTCCTTATTATAAAAGATATCGGAATAAATTTTAAGAAACTAGGGAGTTTGTGATACTATTTATCGTATTACTACAATGAATAGTAGTCAGTTCATACATTTATCATGTTGTTATCACAAAAATCACATTCATATATACTCTCATCAGGTGAATAAGTTTTGAACGATGATTCTTGAAAATATCGTAAATAATCTTCGTTGTATAATTTAGCGTCGTGTTTTTTTCTTTTTGATAGCTTTTCTTGATTTGACTTATAAAACTATATCTTCATATTTTAAGTTTAATATTTTGACACAACATATATTGATAATGCTGATCATGGTTAGTAATTATCTTTATCGGTATACTTTTATTTCTCTTGCATAGTTAAATTTGATCATGTATGGTTATTGCTTATTTACGAGAGATGATATTGGTAAGGGAGAGAGGATCGTTTTAATATTTTCCTTTCATACATTTAAGAGGTCACCAGTGTTTTATAAATGACTTATAATGTGTTGGGAGAAATAAACGACAAAGCAATAAACAATCTTGAATTACATGTAAACATTACATTGAGTTTATAGAATAATTCAACTTCCGTATCACACAATATATATATATAACGTTTTTACATTGAAGAGATACAGACGCATATAAAAATGATAAGATATGGTAACTCACGTTCAGTCAACATTTCAGTCGACAGAAATTGTCAAATGTGTCTTTTTTGTTCTTAATAAGACGTTTTATTAAATTTGGGATTCACAATCTATTTGCTCTTTCCACTTAATTAATTAAACACTCGACTAACATAGACATGTTCACTAAATATTACTGCTTACAAGTAATCTTAATATGTCCTAAGGCAGAATAGGTATATTAGCCGAGATATTTTTTGACGGGCAATCTTCTGATTAAATAAAGAGTCCTCTGTTTTTGGTGCGTCATCATATTTTATATAATTCTACATATATCTATTAAGGACATAAGCTGTTTTACCTGGACAAATACCTTCCTTTTAAAAGAGCTCGTGATACTAAGAAACGTGTAAAATATATGTTAACGGTATTTTGGCCTTAAGTAATAAGTAATTAATTGATGACCTATTTATTCAATATTGTACATTCGAGTAATTCTGAGCCAATATTTAAGGGAATTATAACTTGTGTAAGGGAAATACCTCTTACACAAATAATGGGTAGTATTTGTACCGTAGCATAACACCTTAAGTAAATCAACAAAAACAACTCGTGGATAACAGGGCGGTAAAAATATGCCTCCATAGCTACGATAAACGTTAATACATAGATAAACACACAAGGTAACTGTATGTTCCTACACACGACACCTCGACATCATTCCGCACAATGCATTAAAATTCACTGGACCGTTGTAGCAAGCATCATTATCTTAACGCCCTATCATGGTAAAATTAAAATCGGCGATATTTTCATAATTACTTAATCTGAAAACAAAATATTCATTTTCTGAGATTTAAAATGTCATCCTTTAGATAAAATTTACAAAAATACTCAATTTCTAAAAATGTTTTAAGGAAAAGTGTCAGATGAAAATATATTTTGTATGTCATGAAGCTGTTAAGTACACTCGAGTTCAAGACAATGATTGGCTGTACAATATTACGGTGTATCGTCATTCCATATGAAACAGAATGCAACATTTTAAAAAGGGTAAATAATTATAACATATCATGTTTTATTATTCTTGATGTCTTTCACGACTATTTTACTATGTATTGGTTTCATGACATTCTGATAAACTTGTTCCATGAAATGATGATACATGTATAAAAACATAAAACCTAGAGGTTATACATACACAAACGTTTAAAATAACGTTCCTTCACGAGATGAGGCAAGCGAAATAGATCAACTCGACTTATCTAAGGAAAGAAAGCATGTAACTTAATATGATATTCTATTGTGACTTAGCCTTATGTAAGATTACAAAATGTTAAACTATTCAAGAAAATGCCCCGTTTATAACCTTCCATACCTTTCATTACCTGTAGTAAAACTAGAGACGTCACCTTCACATACAACAAAACACCCCCATCACCACCTCTATCCCAATAATACATAGATAAAATAAATGCCATCTCGGTTAATTCTTGATCCACACACTGCACGTTGAACAGTACTCCAGAAACGTCTAGGTAACCCAGGCTAGTTGTAATATGATTCCATTTTAACTTTGCATTATCTAAGGTTGAAAAGTATTTGTATCAACCTCACAAAATGTTTACGATTTTATAATGTTTGTTGGTTTGAATACATGACTGTGTTGTATGATTTGTTTGACGTTCATTCCCGAATGACTGATGTTTTTGTCAATATCAAGTGTTTGATGATTGGATAAATGTAGTTCATGTATTTGTATATATATATAAAATGTTTTTGCACAAACGTGTTGAAAATGAGTTTGTATAGGAACAAAAAGCATTAATATTGAAGTACTACTTTATTGAGTATTGTTATCATGTTTATGTAAAACATTAAAATATTTCATACCGATAGCATCCGAAAATGAAAATGTGCATTTATAAATATGCAACAGTACATTACATAATAATTGTGTTCATATAATTGTCTTTCTCTAAATCCATTAGTTTCTAGTTTCTTTTACATAATTTCTTATACCGAGACATCCCTCTGGATCCCTCTGGTAAACATCATCCACCATATTTGTCTTCAAATCAGTATTGTAATCGACAGATGTTCACCAGGGAGTGTTTCGGTATTGGAAATTGCATATTTCAAGAAAACTCTCTGATGGTTCTTTGCAGGCAAAGCAGAAATTGTACAATCATAAATAAAGCATTAGTCTTACCCTGGTCGACATACTGGGTCACGTTAGTACACTCGGAATGTTGGGCACCATCCTTAACCCTGCAAATATAAAACATGTCATTAGCATATTGTAGATAAGAGACCGGAAGGTGGTAAACAACGTCAACTACTGGGTTGACAACCCTCTTGTGAGGTCTAAAACTTTTATATGCGTAAGACAGACGAGTTACTGTGAAGCACGTATCATTTGTGGGCGTTTTATTTCCTTCCTATGTCACGAACAGCGATATCGAAAGATTATTTACAGAAGAGTTACTGTGACGCACATATCCTTCGCGAGCAGTTTATTTCCTTTCTATGTCACGATCAGGAGGGGTGCCGAAAGTCTATTTACATGAAAGGCGCATATCCTTTTTTTTGTATTTTGATCAAATATGACATCGATCCACTTAATGCAATTGATTACCTCATCAACAGACTATTTCATGGAAAGTTATTGATATTTACAAGCGGGTAAAGGCGGTGAAAATATTCCTTTGTCCTTTCGCTAACATTTTGTGCAATCAAATACGAAGGTGTTGCAAGCAGAATTATTTAGATTTTGTGTTATTTAAAAGTCAAATGTATGGAAATGTGTTATACATGGCCTGATGAATAGGAATAGAATTAATGAGTTAAAAATCAGGATTTTATTGGCATTAGATTGGATATATAACAAATCTCCCCAAACTTCAGGAGGTCATACTCTTGGAATATTGCACTCGTATACAAAATCTCACGTAAATCTTATTTACGTAATAGGTTCGCCATTTTTAATAATTATATATTGCTTATATAATATTTTAAATTCAAAAATGACTGAAATAAAGTTTATATTAAAACGATTAGGTCTGTAACGTTATGGGAAGTGTTTAGATGATAATTGCTTGTATAGTTGAAATTTCCCAAACAGACTTGTTATGAACAATGGGAACCACCATTAAACCATAAAACCACTCAAAATATCCCACCGGTAAACCATGAATTTGACAAAAGACCCATAATATTCAGCCATCCATACTAAAAAAACACCGAATGACAACGATGATAAATTCCCAACGGGTTGTTTATTTGCCGTTTTAGACAGCTTATTGCGTCTTTTCGTATTGCAGAGTTATCTGCTCTTGTGAGCAGGTATTGATTGTTACTTTTTTGAGAAAACGACGTAATTTTCTCACACAAAATAATGACGTAACAATCAATACCTGCTCACAAGAGCAGAACACATTGCAATACGAAAAGACGGATTACATCGTGTTCTGATTATTTTGGAGGAGTGTTGTACTCCTCCATATTAATCAGAATCCGTCTCCTGTCTGATTATTTAAACACACGTTACCCGCCTAGGGATCAGGTTCCGGGTCAAGTGTCGAAGCCATTCCAAAGTTACTTGAATTTAATATTTGTAAAACAAATACAAGAAAGTTTAACATGTTTTTCGCAAACAACATTAAAATTGGTTTCATGGTCATTGAAAGCATTTAAAAAAGCGAGCACAACGAATGAGCAGCTCGTCAATCACAACGAGTGTGCAGCTCGTCAATCACAGCGAATGTGCACCTCGTCGATCACAACGAGTGTGTAGCTCGTCGATCACAGCGAGTGTGCAGCTCGTCGATCACAGTGAGTGTGCCGCTCGTCGATCACAGCGAGTGTGCAGCTCGTCGATCACAGCGAATGTGCAGCTCGTCGATCACAGTGAGTGTGCAACTCGTCGATCACAGCGAGTGTGCAGCTCGTCAATCATAGCGAATGGGCACCTCGTCGATCACAGCGAGAGTGTAGCTCGTCGATCACAGCGAGAGTGTAGCTCGTCGATCACAGCGAGAGTGTAGCTCGTCGATCACAGCGAGTGTGCAACTCGTCGATCACAGCGAGTGTGTAGCTCGTCAATCATAGCGAATGTGCACCTCGTCGATCACAGCGAGAGTGTAGCTCGTCGATCACAGCGAGTGTGCAGCTCGTCGATCACAGCGAGTGTGCAGCTCGTCGATCACAGCGAGTGTGCAGCTCGTCGATCACAGCGAGTGTGCAGCTCGTCGATCACAGTGAGTGTGCAGCTCGTCGATCACAGTGAGTGTGCAGCTCGTCGATCACAGTGAGTGTGCAGCTCGTCGATCACAGTGAGTGTGCAGCTCGTCGATCACAGTGAGTGTGCCGATCGTCGATCACAGCGAGTGTGCCGCTCGTCGATCACAGCGAGTGTGCCGCTCGTCGATCACAGCGAGTGTGCAGCTCGTCGATCACAGCGAGTGTGCAGCTCGTCGATCACAGTGAGTGTGCAGCTCGTCGATCACAGTGAGTGTGCAGCTCGTCGATCACAGTGAGTGTGCAGCTCGTCGATCACAGTGAGTGTGCAGCTCGTCGATCACAGTGAGTGTGCAGCTCGTCGATCACAGTGAGTGTGCAGCTCGTCGATCACAGTGAGTGTGCAGCTCGTCGATCACAGTGAGTGTGCAGCTCGTCGATCACAGTGAGTGTGCAGCTCGTCGATCACAGTGAGTGTGCCGATCGTCGATCACAGCGAGTGTGCCGCTCGTCGATCACAGCGAGTGTGTAGCTCGTCGATCACAACGAGTGTGGAGCTCGGCGATCACAGTGAGTGGGCAACTCGTCGATCACAGCGACTGTGCAGCTCGTCGAGCACAGTGAGTGTGCAACTCGTCGATAACAGTGAGTGTGCAGGTCGTCGATCACAGCGGGTGTGCAGCTCGTCGATAACAGTGAGTGTGCAGGTCGTCGATCACAGCGAGAGTGTAGCTCGTCGATCACAACGAGTGTGTCGCTGGTCGATCACAGTGAGTGTGCAGCTCGTCGATCACAGCGAGTGTGTAGCTCGTCGATCACAATGAGTGTGCAGCTCGTCGATCACAGTGAGCTTATTAGCTGATTGCATTATAGGCCTGCCATGCTCAACAGGTGTTGTGGTCAGCGGGGCTAGAAAATGAGTACCTGATGGACACTATGGGAGAAGGGAGGTGATGGGGAACAATACACCCACATATTGCAATGGTTAATTAGCGCACGTGTACATCTATACAAACATATACAAGGTCAAGGATAAACAACGGCCGTCGCAAGAGGGACACTGGATTGAACTCCGTTGATATAGTATTAGAACATTGACGACAGCAGTCGCTCTACACTTAGATTTGAAAAAGAGAGAGATAGGTTTTATATCATAAATTTCAAATTAAGGAGAGGTGTTTAATAGCTTGTTGAAGATATATCTTATGTTAATTGTATCTCACTTCTCGAGGTCCTGGAGGAGGAGGAGGAGGAGGAGGAGGAG